>NC_134107.1:68214536-68514536 GCF_040939455.1 Microcebus murinus
TTGTATTGTCCAGATTTAGGTACCAGAATTCTGAGCAAGTTGCCAATAACCTGGTTACTTAGGCTAAGGTAAGACCTATTTCTTCTGTAGTACATTGTTCAGGGCTTTTCATGCAATGTGTGATCAATAAATGATTGCTATTTAGTTTCCTTCCTTCTCTTTTTCTTCCATTGGGCCAGAATCCTTACTACTCCAAGCATACACTTTACTCATGTCTACCACAGTGTCTTTGTTTTCATTTCTTCCTTTTCCCACAGTCATGGTCCTCACTCTTACCTACCTAACCAAATCCTATCTATCCAGCAAGGACAATCTGAAGTTCCAGATCGTCCATGAAAGCTTCCCCAACCGTCACTCCAGAACTCATTCTATCCATCCCATCTCTCTAATTTTAAAGCACTCATTATCTGTAGTACTATAGTTCATACTGAATTATAAAAACTAAAGGAAAGAAAGTACTGAAAACATCTGACATTCTTAATAAACTTTTTTCCCCCCTGCTCTTACATGTGTTGATGGCTAATTGGTTCATGTGTGATATTCCTATCATCTCCCTTAAATTGTAATCACTGTGAGGGCAACATCCTCATCTCACTTCATTTCTTTACCATCCCCACCACCACCTACACACCTAACAGTGCTTGGCATACAATATACACTCAAAAGGTGATTGTTAATTGATTTTTAGACCTATTGGACTAGAGTCACACCAACCAGATAAGATTCATTAGAAACCCTTGAGGCAACAGAATTAGGGGAAATAAATGGAAAGGGGTAACTGCATGCTGCCTTCTGGTGACAAGTTCTTTTACCACACTTCCTGGTGGTGGCCAAGTATGAGCATTTGGACCCTGTCATGCACTGCAGACCATTCTATTTTGAAAAACAATATGTAAATTAAGGAAAATTAAAAGTAGAAAGACTTTTCTACGCCAATCATACTTTATGTTCACTCTTTTCTATTTCTCATAACAACCCTATAAAGTACACACTCCAATTATGCTCATTTTATAGATAAAGGAGAGTGAGTCATGGCCTGTAACAAAACTTGCCCAAGGTTGCTAGACTAGTAACTAGATGGAGCCAAGGCTCACTCTTCTCAACTCTAAGTCCATATTCTTGTCTCATCACCACCCTGTATGGAATAAGGATGGTAGCTGTGGGCAGTGTTTCATGCTCTAATTTATTTTCCTACTGTACATTGCAGGAGAAGTTCAAGAGGTGGAAGGAAGCATGGGATTTGGGATAAAGCTAAGAACTCAAAGATCATGAAAAATCAAAATGGCATCTGCAGCATTTATCAAAATTTCTAGATAAATATGAAGACATATCCCCAAAGACTCACCCCAAACCAGACATTTGTTTGAAGTTTCATGTTTTATCTTTAAAATGAATGTGATTTTTATATTTTACTCCATAACCATTTATTTTTTATAATAGTATAGAAACAATGTTTTAAGTTATTTATATTGGAATCAACCTGACATCCTGGGTTGTTCCTGCATGGCCATCAAAAATCAGGTACTCTGTCTCCCTAGAAATAACTGTATATCAGTTGAGGAATTAAGTCCTTTGTATAAAGATGGAAGAACTGGGAGCCAGGAGATCTCAGTTTTAGATCCAGCAAGTTAAGTTACTCTGGGTGAAAGAGCAATTCACTGAGTCTCCCCATTTATTTCTATATTTGAGGAATAAAGAGTAAAATGGATGATCTGTAAGATTCCATGTCTTATCAAGAATCTGATTTTACTTAATGTAAAGTTTATTCTCCTGGGAAACACTGGAAGGCAGAGATGCTGTATTATTCTTTCTTCTGGGAAATTATGATCTTTTTTACCATTCAGATACCAAAAATTAGAAAAGGTGGAATTAAGAAAAGAATGCAGAAATAAAAGACAAAAGTTAAATTAGGTAAAGAACAATTATATAAATTAGTTTTTAATGCATTGGCTGAAGGATGAGGTCCAGTATGCCTTAGACAAGGCACCTCAAAAATCCATTTATGATCTACTTGCTCTATGTTTATAGTCTATATTTTGTTTTTCTTGTAAATAGGTTAATAGTTCTCTTCTACATTAAGGAATCAAAAAGATTTGAAGTGAAGAAGAGAATTATCACCAAGCTCTTTCTTCTATCCTTGCCTTTTTTCATGTTCTATAAACCTTAACTCCAGATAAAATGCCCCTCTGACTTCATTTCCCTCCTGATAATCATAATTTTATACTAGATCTTACACTAAAGTTTGAATCCTAACAGGTGAAGCTATAGAGAAAGTCTTAAAATATTTCATATCTAGAATGGTTCTTTTGTGTGAGAGGAAATGTTAGGAAAGAGATAGAGATGATGTGTGAATTAGTTTACTGTTTAACCACTGATAATCTTTAACATATTCACATCTCTGGGGAGCCTGGAAGGATGTTCCAAGACTTGTCTCTAAATGATGGCACTTGGGTGGGGTTGCAGGAGAAACAGTGTAGAGAACATTTTATTTCCATTTCCCTTATTTTATATTCTGATAACATCTATATGACTAACAATATCCCAGCTACCTTTTTTTTCTTCAAATTTAATGTTCTATTTGGAATCATTTTCAAAGAGGAAAAACATGAAGAAAGAATAGATAAAAAGGAGAAGTGAATGGGGACTAGAAAAATAGAGGTTTGCTAAATACTGCTGGCATTTGCAGGTGCCAAAGAATATATTCTGCAGATGTGTTTGTATATTGTTATCAACTAGGCAATGAACTCTTTGTTCTACAAGCCAGAGAGACTACAAATTTCTGGGTCCAAAATGCCAACCAGTTCCTAGCCCCACAGCTGTACTGTCTTCCCAGAGCAACAATGTGCATGTTACTCTGTTTCTCAGTTTTCCTGTAGTTTTCTTACTCTCAGTTATTCTGTAAAACAAAGACCTGCTTGTTCAATTTACCCCCTACTAGGCCCAGCATAATGCTACAACTGTGTGTTTCAAGGTAAAAATGGAAGAATATTATCTGTGCTGTTGGCTAGAGGGGAGACAGGGAAATAGCAAGAGAAAAACATAAAAGGATGGGAAGGCAGGAAGGAGGTTGTTTTCTGGTACATGGGGACTCTGTCACAATTTGTAGAGTGGCATGATGATTCTTAGGCTGGGGCTGTCTCTCCTCTGTACTCTCAGATTGCTTTGTTCCTTAGATTTGCATTCTCAGACACACTGAAACCTTCATTTGTTTTATAAAGGATTTCCCCCAACCAAATAGAAAGGAGATAGCTTGCTTGTGTATATAATGTTTGCATCCAAATGTCTCATGACTTCTCCTTGCCCACTTTAACTAGATAAGAACTAGATAAGAATTTGCAGCTTATGCTTTTATATTACAGGATGAGCACCTCCTAGCCCTGAGCTTGGAGTTACCAGATAAGGCTTCTAAAGGCTGTTTATGGCCCTGTGGAACTTGGAAAAATTATTTAACTCTCTGAATTATTTGTAAGGTTATATACAAGTGTAAATACAAATTGAATGATTCCTGATTTTAATACTAACCTAATTTTGAATATCATAAAAATAGTAATAAAAAGAGTTTACAATTTGGATTATCTAACTGGGATTTAACACCTTTCTCCTCACTTACATGATGATCTTAGCTGATAAATTTAACCTCTCTGGAACTTTCTATTCACTTATAAAATGGAGGTTATGAATTATGTAGTCAATTTCATGTGCTTCTTCAAGAAAGAAATAGGATCATATCTGAAAACACTATGTAATTTGTAAAAGTATACACTTGTGATAATATTTTAAAAATTAGCAATAATAATAATAATAATGGCAATCCTTCCTGGGTACCTTCTTTGGCTAGAAACTGTGTTAAGGATTTAAATTACATTATCTCATTAGACCTCAAACAACTCTAAAAAGATCTGTATAATATCTAATTTTACATAGAGTGAAACTCAGTCTCAGAGAATTTGAGTAATTTATCCAAGCTAGGAAGTGGTAGAGCAAGGATTAGACCTAGGTCTTCAGGTAGACGGAACTCTGAATCAGAGCAAAATTGGACCAGGCTGAAAGTCTAGTCTTACTACATTATGTCTTACTGTTTAACCATTTCTGATCTTGGCCATTTCAACTCTCTGAACTTTAATTTTCACATAAATACTATGAGGATAATAAAACTTACTTTGCCTATCTTGCAAAGTTGTAATAAGAAATTATCTCATTTATACTGCTGTGAAAATTGTAACATAATAAATAAATATAAGGAAGATTACAGCAGCAGCAGCAGAAACATTGATATAGCACATATTTTGGTCTCTATACAAGATAAAAATTAGAAATTCCCGTGTTCTTAAGCATCTTCCTACTAAATGAAAATATCTAAATGAAACTTTAAAAAGCACAACATACCTAGTATTAGCTCATTAAACGTTTTTTGGTTTTGATGTTTGTGTCTTTTAAAAAATATTTTGCTTTGCTAGATGGAGGAGGACTACTATTATTAACTCTGAACAACTGTCTATTTTTCTGTTCTATAACAAATAAGTTTGGAGTATTCCTATTTTTACAGTTTCTGGGGTAGGTAAAGAAGACAAGAGTGGAAGAGCATGGGCTTTATTGTACAATAACATATATCCCCATTTTGATGTCAACAATAACATTTTTTAATGAGCAATATTATAGCACAAGGAAGGCATCCTGCACCTGGCGTTAATTTTTTGTGGACTCCAGATGTGTATCCACAGCATCACGAAACCAGTAATCAAAGAAAACGCAAACTACACAAGGGAGGAAGATATAAAGATAGGTTCTTGCTTTTTGTTCAAAAACAAAAGTGACAATTCCCTTGCATTTTACCAGCAATCTGCAAATGTTCATGCAGTCTCAAGCTGTTACAATTATCCAGGTCGCTTCTGATGTAGTTTCCCTCCTTCTTTAAATCAGACATCTCCATAGATTAAGTGTCATCTTTATTCCTTTACTAATGAAAATTCCATTAATAGCCTCATTCATATTCTTTGGAAGGAAATAGACTAAAAATTGGGATATTACTAGACAGAAATGCAAAGCGAGGTTAAGAGGAATGAAATAGAGAATGAAATGAATCCAACATGATTGAGGATGATGAGTCAAGTAATATTTAGAATCCAGAAAGGACAAAACACACTTGGAACATCATGAACTAGGACTGAAAGTCATCTCTGAACAAATCCTATTTAGAGCTGACCTAAGTTTATGATGGGTCTAGGGACGAGAGGCAGAATTGGTGGAAGTGACGCTGAAGCTGAGGAGGCAGATTTTAAGCATGTATTTGAGACAGGAAGGATCATTTCTTCATTATCATCTCATTGCTGCCTAGGTCTCACTTTTAGAGTATTCATCAACCTGTACAGATTTACTTAGCAAGCGTCATATTTAAGGCACTGCACTTGGCAAGGCAGAAAGTAGGAAGAGGAGAAGCACATTGTCCTGACCAGCAGAGAGTTTACAGTGCTATGGAAGTTAAGAGAGACCCACCAATTGCCTATAAGACAAGGCAGGAAATCGCACAAGAGAAATAGGGGCAAAGTACCACTGTGAGTATGAAGAAGAAAGGCAGGTGGGATTAGGGTTAAAAAGCCTGGGTTTTCTCCTGGTCTTACTGGCTATGTGATTTTAAACAAGGTACCTGATCTCACTGATCTTCTGAAATGGAGATAATAACAACGGGGCCATTTCATTCTGATGATTAAATACAAAAATATATAAATATAGAACAGTTGGTAAGTGGTTTCCATAGTCTTATTTTTTCCTCAGATTGTGTTAATCAAGGTTGAACTAAGGTGGGAGAAGGCATATCATCTGGTTACTAGATCTGAGGGGAGGCTTATGGAAGAGGATATGATTTAAGTCTTAAAGGAGGAACCTCACCCTGAAGGCCAGTGTGGTCGGTGGATTGGGCCATTTTCTCTTCAGCTATATTCTGCCCTTTCCTTAAGGGCCATATCCTGTCCCTGTCCCACTAGTCACAAACTGGCCCTTGTCTTAGTTAAGGTTCTCTAGTTGTGGAGATAGAAAGCACTTGAACTATTCTAAACACAATTTGGAATTTATTATCAAGCTAAAAGGGCAGGAAGCACAGCAGGGTGGGCACCTGATGGACTAGAACTAAGAACTGGGAATTTCAGGAACTGAGGAAGTCACAGCCCGGCTTCTCCCAGTTCCTTTCAGGCTCATTTCTCTCAGTGTCTTTGAGATCACATGATTTCTCGTCTCCTTTTCTCTTTCCACATTTGTTTCATTCTTTTATATCTGTGCACAAACACTGTCTGCTTCTCTCTCTCTATATATATATCTATCTCCTCAGTTTTAGGCACAGTTGTCAACCAGGCCACATGTAACAGGGGTAATGAAGCCAAGTATCTGAAAGTCATCTCTTTCTCCACTGGAGATTCTCTCCTAAGGTTCCAGTGCCTTTTTCTATGGGCCTGAATTATTCAGTGTTCTTTCTCTGATTTACCTGTATAATTCCTGACCTTAAATAAACGACTCAACTCTCATCCTCATTATTCCTGACCTTGCTGCTTCTCTAATGCTCAAAGAGGTAGATCAGAAGCTGGGGAAAGTTAATAACATGCTCTCATTCAATACTGCTCTTTCATGCCTTAGTGCCTTTGTACCTGTTGTTTCATCCTCTTTTACCTCCCTCACCTGGTAAACCCCTGTTTAAAACTGTCTCAACTCATATAGACTTCAGCCTAGGCAAAGAACTTATGAAGATGACCCCCAAAGCAATCACAGCATCAACAAAAATAAACAAACGGGACTTGATCAAATTAAAAAAATTTCTGCACAAAGAAACTATCACTAGAGCAGATGGAGAACCTACAGAATGAGAAAAAATATTTGCATGCTATACATTTGATAAAGGGCTGATAATTAGAATCTATATAGATCTCAGGAAAATCAGCAAGAAAAAACAACTCCATTAAAAAGTGGGCAAAGGACATGAACAGAAACTTTTCAAAATAAGATAGACTAATGGCCAAGAAAAATGAAAAAAATGCTCAATATCTCTGATCATCAGGGAAATGCATATCAAAACCATAATGAAATATCACTGAACTCCAGTGAGAATGGCTTTTATTAATATCAAAAGTACCAAAACAACAAATGTTGGCATGGATGTGGAAAGATAGGAACACTCATACATTGCTGGTGGGACTGCAAACTAGTGCAACCTCTATGGAAAATAATATGGAGATACCTCAAAGAACTAAAAATAGAACTACCATTTGACCTAGTGATCCCACTACTGGGCATCTACCCAATGGAAAAAAATACATTCTATAATAAAAAAATCTGCACTCTAATGTTTATAGCAGCACAATTTACAATTGCAAAGATGTGGAAACAAACCAAATGTCCATTGATACATGAGTGGATTAATAAAGTGTAGCATATGTATACCATGGAATATTACTCAGTCACAAAAAACAATGGTGAACTAACATTTTGTATTATCCTGGATGGAGCTGGAGTCCATTCTTCTAAGTGAAGTATCACAAGAATGGAAAAATAAGCACCACATATACTCAGCACTAAATTGGAACTAATAGATCAACACTTATGTGCACATATGGAAGTAACATTCATCAGGTGTCAGACAGGTGGGAATGGGGAGGGGATGGGTAAATTCACACCTAATGGGTATAGTGTGCACTGTCTGGGAGATGGACATCCTTGTAGCTCTGACTCAGGCTGTACAAAGTCAATATATGTAACCTAAACATTTGTACCCCTGTAATATTCTGAAATTAATTAAATAAATACATAGAAAACAAACAAAACTATCTCAAGACTTTTATCCTCTATTCAACCTTCTTGGTTATCTTTCTCCTTGATTACAAGCAGATGGGTCACTCCCTTTTTGCTATATTTACTATGGTTTGTATATCCCTAATTACTGCTCCTCCCATACTGCTTTGTAGTTATCTTGGTTTTAGTGGTTTTCTTCTTATTCTAGAGATCTAGTTAAGAAAATGGGCTCTGGGGTTGGATCACTGGGTTTAAGGCCCAAACTTTCTATTTATTAGCTATGTGACTGTTGGGAGGCTACTTTACATTCTTTAAACTTTGTTTGTAAAATGGAGATAATTGTACCTATATCAGAGACTTGTTGAGAGAACTGAGTGAAATATGTAAAATGCTTACAACAATACATGGTATAAAACAGGTGCTCAGTAAATATTAACTACTACTTTTATACTACCAGTACTTAGCCCAGGATGTGGTATATAGAATGTGCTAATTGCTGGAGAAATGAACTTGTGTTTTAAGACTGAAAAATATTTGGGAAAGAACATTTTATTTGTTTTATTTTCAGTGGCTTTGAAAAATATCTACTGTTGTTATACTTTCTGATGATTGATGTATATCTGTGTGTGCATATGTGTAATATGAATATGAGTACAAAATTTCAATATTGAATTGAAATTTTGAGAAACACTATAAACAATTCACACAGGGATAGTATTAAAGTATGTAATAGAGGGATAAAAAGTTACCTATCAGGTACAATGTATACTGTTCTGGTGACAGGTACACTAAAAGTCCTGACTTCAGCATTATATAACTTATCCACATAACAAGAAAACACTTGTACCCCATAAATCTATTGAAATAAGAAAAAATAAAGTGGATATATATATTTATATATAAATATAAATAATTGTTTATGTAATAGTGTCTGTTTCCTTAACTAGAAAGTAAATGTCTCCAAAGCAGGGATTGAGCTTGTCCTATTTATTATTATATGTCCAGACATATTGCAGTTTCTGACACATAAAATGTGTTTAATAAGTATCGGTTAAGTGGATGAACAAATAGAAAAATGGACTGTGTTTACATATTAGCAAATACCTTTCTGTTCCCTTCACTGTTCCCTCCTTTTCCTTCATCATTACTGAATGTCCTGCCTAACCTTCAAAACCCAGCTGAGATACCCATCTTGCCCCTTCTCTGAATTCTTGTGGTAATTCATAGGTACTTAGGGTACTCAACACTTTGTATTTGGTGTTACAGTGATAGTGCTCCTGTATGAATACTCCTGTAGATAGAATTCCAATCAGGGATTCTCCTGATTTATTCATTTCTGTATCTTTCCCAATGCTTAGTAAGCTGTATTACATTCAATTAGGGTCAAAATAGATTTTTGTGAGATGAATGAATGAATACTATTACACTATTACAACTGTTCTTTGACAGAAGCCATGAGTCTAGTAGCAAGATGGACAAAATAAATGCACTGAGGACTCACTGAATACCAGTGTGAATTCCTTTACCAAATCTAAATATGATGACTAGCAGCATAAGGAAAACCAACTTTTCACACTGTAGCAAGAGACAGTGGAGCACCATTTGGTCAAGAAGTAATGCTATCTCTCTTACAAAAGGATGGTGTCACAAACAAGTTGTCAGTGTACTTTTGGGTCCTTATCCTGTGTCTAGAATAGTACTTGACACATAGCAGGGGCTCCAGAAAATGTGAGTGAATTGAACTAATAAGTGAATAAAAACACAGGACAGTCTCTATGAAAAAAACTAATTGTAGGACTGTTTTTACAAGCATAAATTTACTCATTTGAACAAGTATGAGTAGCCTTTGATTTGCCTGATACCCCAAAATGTTGACTGTCTAGAAGAATATCCTTATGGACCTAATGATGGAACCAATTTACAAGACTTCAGGAGAGAGCTTTTTATCATTCAATACATATTTAGGCACTGACATTGTCCAGGCACTTATGATAAAAGATATGGAACACTATGTGTTACTGTTTTGTACTTGGACTCTTGGGTCTAGCAGATGAATCTCCTTGAGACTCTAGATTTGATTTCCCCATTTCATCACTATAAGGCATGATCTGATTTGTGAAATCAAATCCTGAAATTTTCAAGGACTTCAAAGTTTAGTTTCCTTCTTCTCTGTAGGCTGTTTTGGGCAGCATTATCTAGGAATAAGCTGCTGTAAGTTTCCTTTCACCAATGTGAATTTTAGTCTGTATAGGAAGGTTCTCTGGGAGCAGATTGTATCATGACTTGAGTTTTAATGTCAGGTTTATTATTAATCCACAGAACTGCACTGACTGAAAAACTGTTTGTGATCTATAGTTTATTGTGTATCAAAGAGAGATGATCCAGACCACCTAGATGACTGCATTCTAATGATGTGTTAGGAATCCACACTTACAGTGGATACACAAAACAGCGTTTACCTGATTGTGACTTTTTCAGGTCAGTTTTCCTAAGAGCACCTATATCAATATGTGTCTATACTTTTTACACATTATTCATTTTCAAATACTTTAAAAGAGAACTAAGGTTTATTTTAAAGAAGGCAATTAATTTAGCCATATAGTTTGCCATTACTTTAATAGAATCAGCATGATAGGATATGTATATTTTAGGATTTATTAAGATATCCTGAACAACAAAGGATATCATTAAGCAAAACTACTGTATGTATCTGTATGTACATGTATGTATAAATAGCTGTGTATTTATAAAATAAATATCCATATATCATTTGGTTCAGGTGTGCATAAAGCAGGAAATAGAGAACTTTTTCTAAGTTCTAAATTATATATGCTGACAAAGGAATAAATTGAGACTAAGTTTAAACAGAATTATTCTCAACTGATATTTTAATGATGGTTATTGTTTCCTAAAAATTATGATGATACAATGATATATTTAATAAAGACTTGGAAGAAATTAGAAAAGACTTGAGACACTGGCAAATTTTCAATGTCTTCTGAAAATTTAGAGCAGGCAAAAGTAAAGCAAATCTGAATGATAACTTGGGTATGCTCATGTGTATGTGCGCAGTAGGGGAAATTGGGAACAGACACTAGAAGGGAAGAAAAAGTAGCCCATTGAATATGGGAATTGAATCCAAGGCTATCTTTCCCCATAAGGGTCTATTCTCTGTATTAATGCTTCTCTGGCCCCACCACTACCTCACTGCAATGCTTTAGTCTAGGTGTATGGTTTTCTCCGACAGATCTGAATAGAAATAATCTTTTGATATCAGTATAGACAAAGCTGGCACTGAAAAATATCATGAATCAACTAGATATCCTGGAATTGGAGACTCCTGTTGATTTGTTAGTCATTCCTCACACGTTCACCAAGCACTCTTTACGTGCCAGGCACTGTGCTAGACAATGGAAACAGAGGCACCTCTAAATTCAAGGAGTGCAAGAAAGGAAAACAAGAAAACTACATGTTAGTTTCATTCTCCAACTTACTTTCCTTTTCACCTCTCTCCAAAGAGAGTATAATTAGAAAGACAGAGAGAAAAACACTTAAAAATAAAATCTTATGTCATAAATCAGAGATGAGTACAAGGAACCAAGAAGGGAAAAAATAATTCTGCCTAGTTAGAGAAGGCTCCATGAAGGAGGAGATGAACTTCACAAAGCGTATCATACTCTCTTTGATAAAACAAAGGAAGAGAAGTTTGATAAAGACAGTAGAAGCAAACTATACATACTATATTCTGGTTCAAAGGAGAATCATTATAACTTAATATGATTTAAAGCCCCATCATTAGTTCCTTTAGGTTCCTTGCAAAAAAATTGTGTAAAATTTATGTCTTTAATAGTCAATATCAACTTTCAGTGATCCAACTAGAATATAGTGGTTCATTTGAAAAACTTCAAATATAACATAGTCTTTGTGACATTTAGTTGATTCCTAAGTTACAGTGAAAAATATGATGGCATCTAACTTGAGTCATTTGAAAATAGCTTGAACTTCAAGGAAAGTTTATTGTAACTATTGATAGAAGCATATCTCTTGAGTTTTTATGTCAGAAATGATGTTTTCTTGAGGGGGCTCCAAATCATTTTTAGCAGGGATTAATTTTTAACAATCATTTCTCATTGCTAATTGGTTATCTCAATACTTTGAAATAGATCTAATTAAAATAATCAAATATTTTGATACTTTTCTTCCAAGTCCTATTTATCTTAGCCTATCAAATGTACCCAGACTGGTTTATCTACTTGGATAAATGATAAGCACAAACAATGTTTCTGCAATATAAAACACAATGACAATAACTCACTTATTAATTCACTTTATATATCTATACGCTTCTATCAGGCTTACAAGGATCTAAGTATTGCATCACTACCTATTTAAAAAACAATCACACTTTTCAAGAGAAGTTTTTGGTAAGTATTCTTGGATAAGCAAAGAAAAAAAATTTAAGAAGTAACTTTTGGCTTCTTAATGTATATATGATATTATTAAACCCAACTGCAAAAGATATTTGTGCAATTCTAAGTAGTTTTAGGGGAACCAATCAGGAAGTTCACATTGCAGGTTATTTTAAACATTAATATCTGTAATATCAATATTGTGACCTTTTTTTAGTATATATTACTATTAGAAACCATTATCTTAAGTGGGATGAGTTTGGTTGGACCACTGTTTACTCTTTCTCACTAATTAATGTTTGGTAATATTAAGAATTCAGATTTTATACAGAGCAAAAACAGACATATTTATTTTGAACAAGAATTAAAGAGAATATACCATGCCTTTAAATGCATAGAATACATGCATTTCTCTATAGCTGTAACAGGTAAAAAAGGAAAAAAATAAAATAAAAGAATACCTAGGAAAATAAAAGGAAATGTTTCTTACCGGAATGAATGCATGTTGCATAGCTTGTTCACATTGTTTTAAGGAAGCAATAGTATCCCACAAAAGCTGATAATTCTCAGCCCGAGAAGCACTTGGCCGTTGCATAGCGAAAGCTGGTAACACTCAAACTGAGCTCATAGAACCCAGTTGAAGGAGGAAAAAAAACCCTGCAGATCTGTTACATAAACTTCTTAATTAGATCTGCTACACAAACTGCTATCTTAAGACTTAAAAAAAAAGTTAATCAGAACATTTCTTTTGGGGGATAACTGGGCATGACTTGAACAGAGACAGATGTTTTCATTGGGAAGGATTTTCTTTCCCACACTTGTGAAAAGCAATCCCATCAGTGTTCCCCTGTCTTTACACGGGTCTGGCGAAACTGCACATACCATAAGTGTGTGGGGGGAAAGAAGTAGGAGGGACAGAGATGTGAAAAAATATTTCTATCAGAAGATTTCAGTGGTAAGCCATGGAGGTAGAATTTGAGTAGCTTGTGAAATGTAGTAAAATTGAAGGAAGCATGTTACATACACACATGTATATACATATGCAGGTGTCTGTACTTGCTGCTGTGTGAGAAATACAGCTATATTACATACACATTCACAGTGTTATTTGATACGTCCAACTCTCCTCTCAGTTAAGACCTAGATGTGATACATTCTTCACCTACAGATTATTACGTCTTTTGTGACACTATAGATTGTTTAGCTGAGATTATCCCTAAAGATTAGCCAGAAGATTTGTGAGTATCTTAAAATTTAACAGTAATTAGAAAACCTTTGTATTGTCTATGCATTAAAGAAAAGTTACATTTATTTTTTATTCTAGCTAAAATTTACACAGATAATACAGGAAAATTATGCCTTTGAATGTTCTTGGGAACTGAGAGTGGGCTGCACAGAGCTGGAATGTGTTAATTCCAAAGAAATATGCATGTTCTCTGTAACACAACAACAAAAAAGGCTGGTAAAAGCATTAAATGAAATATGAACAGAATTTAGGGACATATTCTGAGTTCCCTTCACCTGAGGGATTGCTGAAGCAAGGGGTAAGTTATCTTGAAAGAAGGTGCTGAACCCTCAGAAGTTCCAAAGGAATCCATACTTTCAGGGCTAGTTCCACAACCAACAATGGTGATATTTACTGAAGCATTTTAAGAGGTGAAAGGCAAAAGGAGGGAATTATACAGCATAATAAATAAATTGTTTATTTAATTGACCTAGAAAACCCAAGGAGTATAAAACAAGGTACAAATTATAGGAAACAATTTATAACATAAATGAAAGAACTTTTGCTGTATTATTTTTGGAAAAGCGGCATGATTTGGGTTACCTAGTTTTTCTGCATTTGTACCCTGGCGTTGGTGGATTAGCTCATGCTAATGACCTTGTGGTTTGAAAACCTCAAACTGATATCAGCTAAATTTTCCTCTTATCTCAACTAACTTTCAATTTTGTACTAGAGTAATAGAAAGTAGAACTGTTTTTTTGGGGTTTTTTTCCCCAAAATTTTTACCTGGGCTAATTTGTAGGGAGATTGTTTTTCCTTAGTATTTCATGAGTACACAACCATAAGGCTATTGCCATTAGTCAGTTTGTTTTTCGATATCAATTCAATCCAACCTTCTCTTTTTCTCATTCATGGTGTTCTTCTGCTCAGCTCACACCCACAGTCCCTCCTCTGCCTTCATTCCTGCCCTTATAGTCTCCCATCTGCCCCAGCCACATGGTGCTTCTTCATGCACTGCCGACCAGCCAGCCCACAACTTCCAGAAAATATTCCTTCACTAGTAAATGAAGGAAACAAGAAAATTTTAAAAAGTTGTTTTTAAAGTCATCTTCCAAAATCCCAGACAATCCTTTCTGAAATCCTTGAGCAAATGTTTATCATTATTCCAGACCCTAATTTCTAGGTCTTCTATCATCTCTAGGGCTTTTTCCACATCTTGTTCATTGGGTCCTTTTGTTCTTTCATGTAAGCAGAATCTCCTAAAAGATCCTCTTTTCTTTTTTTTTTTTTTTTTTTTTTAAATTTTTTTTTTTTTATTTTGGCATATTATGGGGGTACAGATTTTAAGGTTTCAATAAATGCCCATTCCCCCCCTCCCCCCAAAAGTCTGAGTCTCCATCATGACCATCCCCCAGATGGTGCACATCTCACTCACTATGTATGTATATACCCGCCCCCCTCCCCCCTCCCACCTGCCCAATACCCTATTACTGTAGCACCTATGTGTCTACTTAGGTGCTACTCAGTTAATACCAGTTTGCTGGAGAATATATCTGGTGCTTGTTTTTCCATTCTTGGGATACTTCACTTAGTAGTATGGGTTCCAGCTCTAACCAGGAAAATATAAGGTGTGCTATATCACCATTGTTTCTTAGAGCTGAATAGTACTCCATGGTGTACATATACCACATTTTATTAATCCATTCTTTGATTGATGGGCACTTGGGCTGTTTCCACAGCCTTGCAATTATGAATTGTGCTGCTATAAACATTCGAGTGCAGGTGTCTTTTTTGTAGAGTGTCACTGGATCATTTGGGTAGATGCCCAGCAATGGGATTGCTGGATCAAATGGTAGATTCACTTGGATCGCTTTAAGGTATCTCCATATTGCTTTCCACAGAGGTTGAACTAGTTTGCAGTCCCACCAGCAGTGTAGGAGTGTTCCTCTCTCTCCGCAACCACGCCAGCATTTATTGTTTGGAGATTTTTTGATAAAGGCCATTCTCACTGGGGTTAAGTGATATCTCATTGTGGTTTTGATTTGCATTTCCCTGATGATTAGAGATGTTGAGCATTTCTTCATATGTTTGTTGGCCATTCTTCTGTCTTCTTTAGAAAAATTTCTGTTCAAGTCCTTTGCCCACTTTTTAATGGGGTTATTTGATTTTTTCTTCCTAATTTTCGTGAGTTCTAAGTATATTCTAGTTATCAGTCCCTTATCGGATGCATAGGATGCAAAAATTTTCTCCCATTCTGTAGGCTGTCTGTTTACTTTCATGACTATTTCTTTGGCTGTGCAGAAGCTTTGTAGTTTGATCATGTCCCATTTATTTATTTTTGTTGCTGCTGTGATTGCCTTTGGGGACTTCTTCATAAACTGTTTGCCCAGGCCGATGTCTAGGAGAGTGTTTCCAACTTTTTCCTCTAGAGTTCTAATAGTTTCATATCTTAGGTTTAAGTCTGTTATCCAGCGTGAGTTGGTTTTTGTGAGAGGTGAAAGGTGTGGGTCCTGTTTGAGCCTTCTACAGGTGGCTATCCAGTTTTCCCAGCACCATTTATTGAAGAGGGATTCTTTTCCCCAGCGTATGTTTTTGTCTGCTTTGTCAAAGATGAGATGGCTATATGAGGATGGTTTTATATCAGGATTCTCACATCTGTTCCACTGGTCAATATTCCTGTTTTTGTGCCAATACCATATTGTTTTAATTACTACAGCTTTGTAGTATAGTTTGATATCTGGCATATTAATGCCTCCCATTTTGTTTTTGTTGCCTAGAATTGCTCTTGATATTCGGGGTCTTCTTTGGTTCCATACGAAGCGTAAAATTATTTTTTCTATATCTGTGAAGAATGCTGATGGGATTTTAATAGGTATTGCATTGAATCTGTAGATCAGTTTGGGTAGTATAGACATTTTGATGATATTGAGTCTGCCGATCCACGAGCATGGTATGGATTTCCATCTGTTTACATCCTCTGCTATTTCCTTCCTCAGTGTTTCATAGTTCTCCCTGTAGAGGTCTTTTACCTCTTTGGTTAAATATATTCCTAGGTACTTTAATTTCTTTGTTGCTATTGTGAAGGGAATTGAGTCTTTGATTTGGTTCTCAATTAGATTGTTGTTGGCGTATATGAATGCCTCTGATTTCTGTGTATTAATTTTGTATCCTGAGACTTTACTAAATTCATTGATCAGTTCCAGGAGTTTCTTGGTTGAATCCTTGGGGTTTTCTAGATACAATATCATATCATCAGCAAACAGTGAAAGTTTGATCTCTTCTGCCCCTATTTGGATACCTTTGATTCCATTTTCTTGTCTGATTGCTGTAGCCAAGACTTCCAGCACTATGTTGAACAGAAGTGGAGATAGTGGGCAGCCTTGTCTGGTTCCAGTTCTAAGTGGGAATGATTTCAATCTTTCCCCATTCAGTATGATGTTGGCTATGGGTCTGTCATATATGGCTTGTATCATTTTTAGGTATGTCCCTTCTATGCCTATTTTCTTAAGTGTTCGTATCATGAAAGGGTGTTGAATTTTGTCAAAAGCTTTTTCTGCATCTATTGAAAGGATCATGTGATCTTTGTTTTTGCTTCTGTTTATGTGGTGAATTGCATTTATAGATTTACGTATGTTGAACCATCCCTGCATCCCTGGGATGAAGCCCACTTGGTCGTGGTGGATTATTTTTTTGATAAGTGTCTGGATTCGGTTAGCTAAGATTTTGTTGAAAATTTTTGCATCTATATTCATTAGGGATATTGGTCTGTAGTTTTCTTTTTTTGTTGCATCTTTTCCTGGTTTTGGTATCAGAGTAATATTCGCTTCATAAAAGGTGTCGGGGAGGTTTCCGTTCTTCTCGATGTTGTGGAATAGTTTCTGCAAGATAGGTACTAGTTCTTCTTTGTAAGTATGGTAAAATTCAGGTGTGAAGCCATCTGGACCGGGACTTTTCTTTTTAGGGAGATTTTTAATTGCTGTTTCTATTTCAGCTGTTGAGATTGGTCTGTTCAGGGAATCTATTTCTTCCTGGTTGAGCCTAGGGAGGCTGTGTGTTTCTAGAAATTTGTCCATTTCCTCCACATTTTCCAGTTTGTGTGCATAAAGATTTTTGTAGTATTCATAAATTGTATCTTGTATCTCTTTGGGATCAGTTGTGATATCTCCTTTTTTATTCCTGATGGAGCTTATTAGAGATTTCTCTTTTCTGCTTTTCGTTAGCTTAGCCAACGGCGTGTCAATCTTGTTTATTTTTTCAAAGAACCAACTTTTTGTTTTATTAATCTCCTGAATAGCTTTCCTGTTTTCAATTTCGTTTAGTTCTGATTTGATCTTGTTGATTTCACTTCTTCTGCTGGGTTTGGGGTTGGTCTGTTCTTCTTTTTCCAGCTCTTTGAGTCGTTTCATTAGATTGTCTATTTGTGATCTTCTTGCCTTTTGGTTATAGGCATTTATGGAGATAAACTTTCCTCTCAGAACTGCTTTAGCTGTGTCCCAGAGGAGTTGATAACTTGTCTCTCCATTGTCGTTTTCTTCATAGAAGTTTTTTATTTCCGTCTTGATTTCTTCATTTACGAAGTAATCATTTAGTAGGAGGTTGTTTAATTTCCACGTTTTTGTGTAGAAATGTGAGTTTCTGTTAGGGTTGATTTCTAGTTTTATTCCACTGTGATCTGAGAAGGTACATGGTATGATTTCTATTTTTTTAAATTTCTTGAGATTTTCTTTGTGTCCTAGGATATGGTCAATCTTAGAGAATGTCCCGTGAGCTGATGAGAAGAACGTATATTCAGTGGATTTTGGGTAGAATGTTCTGTAGATGTCTGTCAGACCCAATTGTTCTAGAGTTTTGTTTAAGTCCATTATTTCTTTATTAATTTTCTGTTTGGAGGATCTGTCTCGTGCCGTCAGTGGGGTGTTGAAATCCCCGGCGATTATGGAGTTGCTATTAATCCATTTGCTTAGATCCAGTAAGGTTTGCTTTATGAATCTGGGTGCACCTAAGTTGGGTGCATATATATTTAAAATTGTTATCTCTTCTTGTTGGACTGTGCCCTTCACCATTATATAATGACCCTCTTTGTCTTTTACTACTTTTGTTGGCTTAAAAACTAAATCGTCTGAAATTAGAACTGCCACATCAGCCTTCTTTTGGCTTCTGTTTGCTTGGAATATTGATCTCCACCCTTTTATTTTTAGTCTATGTGCATCCTTGCAGGTTAAATGTGTTTCCTGAAGACAGCATATACTTGGCCTGTATTTTCTTATCCATTCAGCCAGCCTATGTCTCTTGAGTGGAGAGTTTAAGCCATTCACATTTATTGAGAGAACTGATAGGTAAGGTAGATTACTGATCATTCTGTTGGGTTGGATGTTGTTGCTATGATTTGTGTCTTGAGCCATTGTAATATCTGGCCTTTAATATCTTTGGGTTTTGGTTGTTTTTATATCCGTGGATTATTATTATGATGTTCCGTGCATAACGCTGTTTTAAGTACTTCTTGTAGGGCTGGTCTTGTCTTGGTGAATTCTCTGAGCCTTTGCTTGTCTGAGAATGTTTTTATTTCTCCTTCATATATGAAGCTTAGTTTTGCAGGGAATAATATTCTAGGCTGGGCATTGTTTTGTTTCAAAAGAGTGAGAATGGGGCCCCAGTCTCTCCTTGCTTGTAAAGTCTCATTAGAGAAGTCTGATGTTATTCGAATTGGCTTTCCCTTGTATGTCACTTGCTTCTTTTGTCTTACAGCTCTTAGAAGGGCCTCTTTAGTTGATACTTTGGTCAGTCTGATGACTGCATGACGTGACGTCTTCCTGTTTGCATTGAATCTCCCAGGGGTCCTCTGGGCTTCTTGAACTTGTATATCGAGATTTTGAGCAAGACCTGGGAAATTTTCCTCTATTATATCTTCAAAAAGCTTGTCCAGCCCTTGAGTGTTGTCTTCCTCCCCTTCGGCTAAACCTATGACCCTCACGTTAGGTTTTTTCACATAATCCCACAGCTCTTGTAGGCTTTGATCTTTTCTCTTGTTTCTCTGCTGTATTTCTGTGACTGATTTATTTAATTGGAAGGTGTTATCTTCAAGCTCTGAGATTCTTTCTTCTGCTTGATCCACCCTGTTCTTGAGACTTTCCACAGTATTTTGTAGTTCTCTGAGTTGATTCTTCATCTCCAGGACTTCGGTTAAAGTTTTCTTCACTGTGTCAATCTCTTTGTTGAACCTTTGTTCCATTTCTTGGAGGTTTTTTGTGTTTTCTTGGTGTTGGTTATTGAGTTGTTGTTGCAGCTGGGTGAGTGTTCTTATGATCCACATACGAAATTCCTTTTCTGTCATATTGGTTGCCTGATTTTGGTCGGTGTCCGTTTCTAGGGGGCTGGTGCTCCTCCTTGGGGGTGTGTTTTCCGTTTGGTTCTTCATATTTCCTGAGTTCTTTCGCTGATTTCTTCCCATGTCGATCAGTTGTTGTTTCTTTCCTTAGGTTATTGTTTGGGTATTCACATACCTTGTTTAGTTTCTGAGGCGTTAGGTGGTGCCTGTGGGTGAAATTGGACCACTCCCTGTATATTGAGTCAGTGGGTGCCGTGGAAAGGCTGTGCAAGATGCTGTCCCTGTCAGTAGGTGGCGTTTGCTTGGAGGAACAGGCTATGGTGTTGATTTTGAGTCCTGTTATCAGCTCTCGTTCTGGGCGGAGCTGGGTTGGGTAAGCCTGCCCTCAGGCCGTTAGCAGGGGTCAAAGTTCTGTTCTCTGCTGTCAGGGCGGGGCTGGGATGGTCCCGCTCAGCCAGAAAGTCTGGGTGTGGGGGTGGGGCTGTCTGAGACCCACAGTCTGCAGCAGGCCTCGCTTCTTTCCACCCTCCCCAACTCCGCAGCTACTCCTGAGCCTCTGCCAGCAGGCCAGACCACAAGCCACCAGGCCTCCCCGGACTGTGATGCCGGCGGGGAGGTTCCCTGCACAGGAACGCCACCTGGGTTGGGCGCAGGGCCTCCTCCTGGGACGCCGTTCCGCCCGATCCGCCCCTGGAGGCACACAGACCTCTAGGACGCCGATCTGCACCTGGAGGCACACAGACCTCAGTGGGCTGTTCACGTATAATCCTTCTGTGCCCCGGGCAATGCTAGCCCTCGGTGCAGGGGATCTGGTCTGCAGGTCCGACCTCTGGGTCCCAGAGTTCAAACTGTATTCCCACCAGGGAGAGGGTTTCCGGTCCTAATTCACCCACAGGGAGCCCAAGCTGGGTCTATGTCTCTCAGCCTCTGAGTCGGCACCGTTTTCCTGGGAACAAGGTGCCAGCAGCACCTGGGAGGGCGGGCGGGGTCCCAAACGGGAAGGTCCCGTTCCCTGGAGGTGCCTCCGGCTGGTGGCTGTATTGTCTCTCTGGGCAGCCGCGGGTAGGGTCGGCGGAGGGGAGGAGGAGGCAATATGGCTCCTGCCGCGCGGCTCTCCGTGCACACAGAGGTGCCCGGAGGAAGTTGGGAACCTGGTGCCACGTCTGTTACAGGCTCACCGTTGGCAGGCGGCGGCAGTCTCTGGGCTGATGTCCGCAGGTCTCTCCACCCGCTGGGGAGCCCACCAGCAGTCCCGAATGCAGGGGAGGGGAAACAGCAAATCCACCTACCCTTGCCGCTGGTCTCCGGGCTGCTCTGGTGGTCTCAGCCTCCAGTTCTCCTCCGCAGCCTCCTCCCGTGGAGTCTCCCGGGGTCTCAGGTACCCCTCCTTCCGGCCCTTGTCCGCTGTATGCTCGTCTTCTTGCTTCTTTCCTCTAGTTTCTGCTAGAATCGGTCTTTTCTGCAGAGACCCTCTGTCTGGCGGTGTTATTCGTCCGCCATCTTGCTCCGCCCCCCCCTCTTTTCTTTATTCTTTGGAGGAAGGGTAGAAAATTCATAGTCTCTGTGTGTAGAAATTCTACATAAATGCCTTTTGACTCATTCACTTATCCAACAAACATATCAAGCATGTCCCTTGTATTATACTTTTTGAAAGCATTATGGGCAAATAGATATATCAAATGTTGATTCTACCTTTAAGGAGCTTAAAATCTAATAGGAGGGATGATACATAGGCACAAATACCAAAAAGATAAGCTAAAAAAGTATAAGTGCCATAAAAGAGGTGGCATAAACTATTCTGAAAACAATGAAAAAGAAAAATTATGTGTCCATAGGGAAATTAGGGCAGCCTCCTGGAAGATTTTGCACTTTGCTAGAGCTTGAAGTTAGAGTAGAATTTGGACAAGATAGGTAAGGGAAATTGCAGAGAAAGAAAAGGGAGAGCAAAGGCACAGGGTGGGAAAGAGTTCATTAATGGTTAGTTTGGAAGTAAAATAACACCAAGAAAAAATTTGTACACCAATGACTTAACACTCAGATTTGGACGGGTGTCAAGGCTATTCTTGAATGAAAATTAGTAACTCTCTATTCCTAATAATAACCAATATTACTTTAATCAATTCTTCCTCATCAATTCAGTGAAAATCTTAAACCTCTTGAAGGTGATAAATTCTATCTTTACTCCACACTCTTTAATAGGGGCACATTGATATACTTTTGGAGCCTTTAGGTAGCTTAGTCATTTGGGTTATATTACTCAGTTAATTATTTAGTTTTATTAAGTACATATCACATATTTTGTATTCCTTCCCAATCACTTTTATAAGTTCTGAAAACTCATACTTTCAAAATTCAAGTGGAGTCTACCATAAATAAAACATTTAACTAGTAAAATATTTTACTCAGTTTAATTGGGCCCAGTTTAACAAACATTTATTGAACTCTTCTGTATGCCAAGCACTGCGCTAGAAATAGGGAATATAAAAATAAATGTAATATTATTTCAATCTTCTATTTCTTTTCTACTACCACTCAATGTGCAATTCTCCCTGCCCCAAAGTGGACCATATGTATTTTCCTCCTGTTACCAAAATGTCTGATATTAAATCATTACCATTTTCCATTAAATTCTCACTCACTAGGCCACTAGGTCACATGTCTATCATATCTAAGTATGTTCCTATGCTTTAACTTAGATTGCAGGCCTCAGAATGGTACTTTTTGCATGGTGGGATTGCAATAAACAAGCAGGTATATACTGGAATGCTTTCTGCTGGTGATTGATTTAAATTTGATTGATTTAAATTTAACTTCATCGCAATTGCACTTCCAGTAAGAAATGTAGTAGCAGGGCCTGAGTTTGTATTCTCACCTAAAATAACCAAAAAACAGGACAAAATATATGAAAGAATGAATTTCAAGAATGGACATCAGACAAAAAAAAAACAGTGGATTCTGAGAGAAAGGAAACAAACAAGGTGGTGCTGTGCTTCCCCCATATTACAGCCTTGAACTCCTAGGACACAGGGCAGGGAGGAGGAATGCAGTTGTAGCCCAGTGGACTTGCTAAGTTTAGAAGATAGAGTTGATTTTCTGAAGAGATCAAGGCAGCAAGTAGTAATAGAGACATGCTAATTATAGTTGGAGATCTCACTATCCTTCTATAAATAATTAATAAAATAAGCAGACAGAAAATTGTAAGGATATAGACTTGTATAAAACAAGCCATTAATTTGAGCCAGTGTAGCCTTATAGAATACTTTACACAACAGCAAAATAAAAACATTCTTTCCAAGTGCTCATGTAGCATCTACCAAGATAAAACATATTTTGAGGTATAAATTTTCATAAATTTAAAAGAATCATGTCATAGGAAGTATATTATCTGATCACAATAAAATTTAGTTAGAAATTAATGACAGAACAATCTCTGGAAACTTGAAAAATATTAAGGAAATGTCTCAAAATAATACAATTCTAAATAACCCAATGGTTAAAGAAGAAATCCAAAGTAAATTATAATAGAATGCAGTTTGAACTGAATTAAACCATAATATATCAACTTTTGTTGGATGTCCTCAAAGCAATAATTAAGGAAAGATATATATTAGTACATGCTTATATTTCAAAAGAAGGTCCGAAATTCGTGATCACAGCTCTCATCTTTAGCAACCAGAAAAAAATATTGCAAATTAAACCCAAAATAAGCATATGGAAGGAAATAAAAATATCAGAACAGAAAATAGAGGAAAACAAATGAAACCGAAAGCTAGTTCTTTGATAATATCAATACAATGATAATCCTCTAAAAACACTAATGTTGAAAAAAGGAGGAACAAATTATCAAACTCAAGATAGAAGGAGATGACATCCCTGCATATTCTGTAGACATGAAAGAGCTAGTAAAGAAATTTTATAAACAACTTCTTGCCAATAAATTTGATATACTGGATATATGAAAGTGAAATGGAAAAATTCCTTGAAAGACACAAAATACCACAAAGCTCACTCAAGAAAAAATAAGTAACCTGCATAGTCATACCACATACCTACTAAAGTTATTTGTAATTAAAAACATCCTACCAAGAAAATGCCACACCCAGATGGCTTCACTGATGAATTCTACCAAACATTTAAGAAAGAAATAATAGCAATTCTACACAAACTTTCAGAGAACTGAAGAGGAACAAATACTTTCCAATTCATTTTTTTGAAGCCAGCATTAACCTGCTCCCAAACCAGATGAAGAAATTATAAGAAAAGCAAACACCAATATGCTCTCATGAATACAGATACAAAATTTCAAATAAATTAGCAAATTTAATTCAGCAATATATAAAAAGGATAATGCATCATTATTAAGCAGGCTTTATCTTGAGAATACAAAGTTGGTTTTACATTTGAAAACAAACCAATGTAGTTTATTATATGAATTTTTTGAAGAAACAAACAAAAAAAACTGACATATGATCACCTTAGTAGGAACAGAAACAGCATTTTACAAAATTCAATATCCATTTCTGTTTAAAAAATAACTCCAAAGACAAAACAAGTATGTCCCTTCTCACAACTTCTACTAAACATTGTCTGAGAGGTTCTAAAAAGTGTAACAAGGGAAGAAAAATAATAAAGATTGGAAATTATAAAATAAATATGGTTTATTTACAGATGATCTAATTATCTGTGGAAAATCTCATGAATATTGAAGAAAAGCTACTAGAAATTATAAGCAAGTTTAGCAAGGTTGCAGAATACTAGATTAATATACAAAGATCAATTATATTTCTCTATATTAGTGATAATAAATATAAAATTAAAATAAGAAATAATACCATTTTTAGTAAGTTTTTAAAAAATGAAATACTTAAGGATAAACCTGATAAAAATGCACAAGCCATGTATGTACACAGATTAAAGATGCAATATTATTAAAATGTCATGCTCTGAAACTAATTTATAGATTCAATGCAGTCCCAATCAAAATCCTAGTGCATATTTTATTTATTATTTATTTATGTTTCAGAAATTGACAAGCTGATTCTAAAATCATAGTGAAAATCAAAAGACATACAATAGCCAAAACAATTTTGTAAAAGAAAAATAAAATTGAAAAAAAAAAAAAACCACTTCCTGATTTCTAGACTACTTATAAAGCTAATGTAATCAAGACAGTGTGGTACTGGCATAAAGACATATAAATAGATCAATGGAACATAATAAAGACTCCAAGAGTTGACCCATAGATATATAGACAACTGATATTCAACAAAGCTACAAGGGCAATTCAATGGAGGAAAGGTAATCTTTTCAAATGATATTAGAACAATTGGATATCCATATGCAAAATAACAAACTTTGAGCCAGATCTCTTACTAAATATTAACTCAAAATGGATTATAGATCTAGATGTGAAATCTCAATAAAACATTAAAAGAAACATAGGAGAAAATCTTCATGGGGTTGACTTCATGGCTAAAAATTTCTGTTGTCCCTAAAAATCATTGTTGAGATAATAACAAAGATAAGCCATAGAGTGTAAGAAAATATTTACAAATATATATCTGATAAAGGACTTGTTTCTAAAATATGCCAAGAACTCTCAAAACTCAATAATAAGAAAAGAAATAATCCAATTAAAAATGAGCAAAATATTTGAACAGACACAATCGCCAATGAAGATACAGGTATCAAATAAACATGTGAAATGATTATCAATATCATGAATTATTGGAGAAATGGAAATCAAAACCATAATCTGATACTACTATGCACCTATTAGAATGACTAATGTTAAAAAGTAATGGCCATACCAAGGTTAGAACTCTTAGACATTGCTCCTGAGAATGTAAAATAGGATAACCCCTTTGGAAATACTTGATTTTTTTTTAAATTTAACATATACCTATCCTATGATTTAATGATTTCGCTCCTAGATATTTACCCAAGAGAAATAAATGCAAAAGACTATTCAAATACTTTTATGCAAATATTTATAGCAGCTTTATTTATAATAGCCTGAAACCTGAAATAACATCAACAGTTGAATGGATAAACAAATTGTGATATTTGTATGCAACCAAATACTATTTAGCAATAAAAAGGAATGAACTATTGATAGATGCAACAACATGGATGAATCTCAAAATAATCATGCTGAGTGAAAGAGGACAGACAGAAGAAGTATATACTATGATCTCATTTACATAAAATTTTAGAAAATGCAAACAAATTTATGTGTCAGAAAAGAGAACAATCCTTGCCTGGGAATAGTGAGGTAGGGAGGCTAGGGTAAGGGAGATGGCTGGAGGTATTACGAATGGGCATGAAGAAATTTTGTGGGTGATGGATATGTTCCTTATCTTGAATAGATGGTCTTGTATCAGCTGTACCTCACTGAAGCTATTTTTTAAATTTCTTTAAAATTTTCTAGAAAAATCATCAGAAAGTTTCATACTCCTGCGTTTTATCCTAACTAACAAGCTCTAATCATTTAATATTATAATCAACCTATCTCCCTGGGGAGGGGTGGGCGAAGACAGAAAAGCATGGAAAGCACTGACCTTCCAGCAGGAAGGGAAGCAAAGGGTAAGTTTAATCAGAGGAAAGGACCAAGATTTGAATACACAGGGCCCTTACTTCTAGTTATGATTCTTGCCCTAATTAGTCATAAGATCTTGGTTCAGTCATTTTGCTTTGACAAGCTTCAGTTACTCAATTACAAAACAAAAAGATTAGTCTCAACCATCTCTCAAGTGTCTTTCAGAGCTATCACTCAATGATCTATGGTTACATTTTAATCCTTAACAATCCCATTATCCCCTCAACTAAGGTATAGCTTTAAATTTAGTAAAACTATCAGATGTAATTTTGAATTGTATACTATGTCATATATTGGTAAGCTCTCTCCAGAAAGATAGTAAAGTCCCTTGAGGGTAAGGTCCTCCCTTATAAACTTTCTGGTTTTCCAATAGTATTTAAAGTTCGGAGCCCACATCATTGTAATAGTGGCATTATAACGTATTAAAATTACAATGATAAATATCTGTCATTTTACTGTTTAAAAAAACTACTTCCCATATAGCATCTATCTCATCCCCACAGACTTTTTATTCCCAATTTACGGATAGAGAAAGATGTTCACAGAGGTTAAAATAACTTGTTTCACCACTTACTATCCATAGGATCTTGGATAAGTTTCTTGGTTTCTCTTTGCTTTGTTTTTTTTTTTTTCTATAAAGTGGAGATTATAATAGTACTTATCTCATGGGGTTGTTGAAGATTAAATGAGTTAATATTTGTAAGATTTTAAAGTAGAGCCTGGCACATAGTAAGCACTATCATCAGTGTTTATAAATTAATTTAAATTAAATGTATCAATTCATTTAATAAGAATAGACATAAGATTAAATTAATGTCTTTTGGCTCTCAGTTCAACATACATTTGACCTGTGATCAGTAATTATATAGGTAATTGTACATTTACCTTTCTTATCACCATACACTCTAGTCTAAAATATGTAACCTCCTAGTGTTCATTCTTCCTGGACTCTATTTGTTTCCTTCATAGTTCCCATATTAATTAAAAATATCCTTATATATTTACCTTTTTGTTTCTTATCTCTGGCTCTAAACCATAAACTCAGAGAGCAGAAGCCAATGCACAGTCGTCTCCAGGAGAGTGTTTAGAGTATCATGTATTCTTTCAGGGTTTGGTTGATATTATTGCTATTAACAGAGCCTAAATAGATAAAAGCTAATTAAAATTTCAAAAATATATGTTAGTATGTTTACAAGTATCTTCTGTATTTACAGAAATCTATGGTGAATACGGCTATGGCTCTTATAAAAATCTGGCCTCTGATCAATTTTCTCCTATTAGAGCAAGTGACACTTCTTTGACAGGGCAAGACTTGTATGGCTGTACCTGGTAAAATGGCAAATGAACTTCTACTATAAGCTGCAGTTTTCCAGAGGGCAAGATATGATCTGTGGTATATTGAAATTCATACAACATCAAATTGTGCTCTATATTCAGTCAGTCAGTCAGTCATGCTTCAAACGTGCTTAAGAGATGCAAGGCATTGTATTAGAGTGATATGCTACACACTCTGCAGAGACTTTGGAATCAGATACCAACTGCTATAAAGGAGAGAAAGCAAATGATCTGAGAGAAGTTATCTGAAGTAAGCAGGATAACAGGTTGTGTTTGAACATAGTTCTATTGGATGCTAGATCACAGCATTTTAAATCTCAGAACAGAGTCAAAGCCAGGGCTAACCCGAATAGAACTGTGAGGCAGATGAAGTCTGTCTTTATCATCTTCCTCCCTGTCTAGGAGGAGCCTTCAGCCCTCTCCTCTTGGCTCCTTTCACAGAAGGAAAGCTACTTGAACTCATTTATAGAACAACATTAAGAATTTATTTTTATTTTTTAAAATAAATTTTATTGTGTATATTTAAGGTATATGACAAGACACATATAGTAAAATGGTTATTATAGTGAAGCAAATTAACATATCCATCATCTCACAAAGTTATCATTTTTTTGCCCGTGTGGAAAGAACAGCTAAAATCTACTCATTAAGGAAAAATCCTGACTACAATACAATATTATTAACTGCAGTCCTCATGCTCTATATTAGATCTGTAGACTTACATTAAGAATTTAATGTTTCTTCCCCCACTGCTTTCTTTACTCTTTTTGTGGGCAACTGTCAATCTTATTCATCTATCCCCAGTCCCAAGAAGCATATAATGAGGAACAGCAAAGGTCTGTTAAACAAATAGATGTATGTGAAAAATGTTGTACTTAATATTGATAATAATAGAAATTCCTTATATTTGTAGAGCATGTTTTGATTGACAAAGCACTTTCACAATTTGGAATTCTCTTCCCTGTTACTTTTCACCCCCACCTATTTAAAAATTTAAATGTTATGTCAATGGCTTCCTCATTTATTTTCTTGGTCAGATTTCTCTCTTGAATTGGATAGCCTGTTGCCTACTGGTCATCTCTACTCAGGTGTCTCATAGACCTCTCAAACTTAACAGCTTCAACATCTGACCTCTTATCCCCCTCTTCTACCCTCAAATATGCTTCTCTTTCATCTTCCTCATTCTGTAAATTCCAGCTCTTCCTACTTAGTCGCTCAAGTCAGATGTCTGTACCTGAGGAACCTCCATATCTACTTCAACTTTATGACCCTTTGCGCTTGGCATGATCTGGCTCTGCCTGTCATCAATGTCGTTTTGTGGCATTTCCCCTTCTCTGTGCCCTAGCCCCACAAGCCTTCCACCAGTACTCAGGATATGATGCATCCCATTCTCATGTTGTTTCCTATGCAAATGCTAGTTCTTCTGATTCAAATCTCCCACCTGTTCTCCAGAATTCTCTCCCACTTATTGTTTAAATCTTAGTTCCACTGTGCATCGTAGGAGGCTTATCACAGCCCTGTCCTCTATTTGCTAGATGTCAATAGCACTTCCTTCCCCCAGTTGTGAAAACTAAATAGGTCTCAGATATTATCAAATGTCCCCTGGGGGGATAAAATTATATCCAGTTGAGAACCACTGCCCTATATCTTACTCAAGACATTCTGTTAAAGCTTTTCATGGAGCCTAGTTTGGGAACCTCACTCTTGTGACTTTGTGAGATGTTTGGATTATTGTTGAATTCCCCACTGAACTACCCTATTACAGATAGAAACCAGTTCTTTTGTTTATTACTATATACATAGTGTCCAGCATGAGATAAACACTCAATAAACATTTGTTGAATAAATAAATGGACGTAACTTTCACACAAACCCTATGGAATATGTACAGCCAAAATTACCAATCTCATTTCTGAGTTGAGGTAACAGATACATGGAGTGGTTACCTGGCAGGCCCCCAAATCACACCATCAATAAATAGTAGGCCTAGGAATTGAACCTAGCTTTTATGACTCTCAATTATTACCAGCATGTATCATTTTAGTGCTATTACCATTTTTTTAACCTTCTCAGATTACTGTACCTCCCTCTCTTCTAAGTTCTTCATTACATGTTCTCCTTGTCAACTATGTACAGAAATACACCTCCAGCTCTATCTCAAGGGCTGAAATACTCAGGGCCTCACAGTGGCTTCTAATGATGCTCTATTCTCATGCTTTTAAAAATTCACAGTATATTAAATACAATAGGGAGGTAGTTAGGGATTGTCATTTTGTAATAGGAATGCAGGAGGGGAAAAAAAAATCAATAACTCCCGAGTAAATTTGTTTTTGTGGTACACTTAGCCTTATGCTCCACTCTAGTAAACAGATTGAAGAAAACTAATCATATGACAGGTTAAGATACTATAATCTTAATGAAACCATTGCAGAATTGTTGAATAGAACATGATAGAACTTCTAAGAATGTCTGGCTAAAATTATCTTTTATTTACATGCTGCCTAAGTATGGCCAACCAGACAAATTGCAATTGAAAATTGAAATTCTCTTAAATGGCAGTTTCAGCATGCCTAAAACACTTCTATTCTCTAAGATTGTGAATAGTAGATCTATTTATCACAATTACTCAATTTTTCTCCAAATAAAATATTTTTGAATACCAAGGAGCAATAATCATCAACAAGTGGCTCAGTGAGGGCAGAACAAACTGCTGAAAGGTAAAACTGACACAGAGGTGCCCCTGAGCCATGGAGAAGAGCTGTGTTGGTAGACTTTGTAATTGTTAGAATTACCTTCCTGGCAGCAAAGAGCTAGAGTTGAAACCTGTATTTTCCCATCTCTTTGCAGAGTAAGAGAGACTAGTTAAGAGTACAAGATCAAATTTAATTAAGTCCCATTTATTCATTTTTGTTGTTGCTATATTTGCCTTTGTGTTCTTAGTCATTAATTCTTTGCCTAGGCTGATGTCTAGAAGAGTTTTTCTTACATTTCCTTCTAGAATTTGTATGGTTTCATGCCTTACATTAAGTCTTTAATCCATCTTGAATTAACTTTTGTATATGATAAGAGATAGGGGTCCTGTTTCATTCTTCTGCATATGGTTATCCAGTTTTCCCAGAACCTTTTATTGAGTAGGGTTTCATTTCCCCAGTGTGTATTGTTGCCTGCTTTGTTGAAGATCAGTTGGTTATAGGTAGATAGTTTTATTTCTTGGTTCTCTATTCAGTTTCATTGATCTATGTCTCTACTTTTATACCAGTACTCCTTAATATTTTGAATCTTTTTTTTTTTAAGAGTATATGATCTAGAGTCAGACTTCCCGGGTTAAAATTCTAGCTTCACGAATTTTTAACTGTATTATTTTGATCAGGTGACTCTCCACTTTGGGCTTCAGTTTCTTCATCTGAAAAGTGGGTTTATTATTGTATTTATGTCATATGGTTGATGTGCTAATTAAATGAGTTGATTCATGTGTCCAGCATAAATCATAATGGTAATTATTAGCTATCATCTTTCTTTACATTATTAAATCATTAGATATTATCTTTCTTAGCTATTATCTTTCTTCTTTACATATACATATTTCTGTGTCTGTATAAATAGAAATACTTAATGTTTCATTAAACTTTGTCCATATATCAGATTTTTATCATCTCGCTGGTTCATAAGCACCTTTAGGGCCTAATCTCTCTTGCATTTTTACCATCATAAAATTATTTAATTTGATCCTTACAACAATCCTATGAGGTTGGGATGGTTGTATCCATTTTAAAGACATAAAGCTGATACCTAGACTAATTTATACTGTGCCCATGATTATGCAGTTACATAGTGTCAAGGCCAGGGGTAAAGCATTGGTCTTCTTAGGAACACTCTTATCCTCTATTAACACCATGGAATTTTCACAGATTCTGTTTTTGTCTCAACTCTTTTTAAGATATCAAAATAGTGCTAGAGTAATGCTCCTTGTGAGTTTGCCCTCCGTATTCCTTCCTCTAATCAATATATCTCTGCTCGATATCTGCTACATGTTTTAGTTAGGGTTGCATAAATTCTCTCTCTTTTTTTCTCTCTTTTTCTCTCTCTCCCTCCCCCGTCTCTCTCATACACACACGCACGCATGCTCGCGCGCACGCACGCGCACACACACACACACACACACACACACACACAGATATCTTACTGGTCTGTTTCATATAGATGGAGAGGGTGTCATTAATAATGACTTTGAGGCTCTCAACTTCTGTAATGAGATGGCTGGAATCAGATGAGAGCCAATAGGATGTAAGTCTGGATTACTAGGGCAGGCAAGGGGCATGCATTAGATGAAAAAGCAAAAACATGGACTGTGGGTTAAAAAAATAGTATGGAAAGGGGAGAGAGAAAATCCTTGATAGTAGTAAAGCTTATGGCAGTGGAGCAACAATAATTAATAAAAAATATTTCTTGGAAAAGTAAATGGGTCTGAGTCCCTGTTCCATTAATTATTTACTGTGTGAATTTTGAAAAATTAGTTAACAACATTAAATCTCAGTTTTTTCTCTTGTAAATTGTGAATAATGTAATAATAATATTATCAATCTCCTAGGATTGTTACAAGGAATAAATGGATACTTATATACTATTTCTTAGAATATAAGATAGTACTAAATAAATAATAAATGTTAGCTGTATTTAATATTATCATTATCATTAAAATATTAATGCCATCAGGAAGGAGAACATATATAATGCCTATAAAGTGAGGGTGAAACATTTCTATTTGATAATTTAGGCAATAAAAAGCTATGAGGATAGAATATCTATGCTAAAATGATATTTTGCAGTTAGTTGTTAAAAGATTGGAGAGGTAAGTACTATAGGTGCAGGGAGTTCAGCAAGGATTCATTTGTAAGAACCATGTGCTTTTGAGATGGTATAAGAGATATAACTAAATTTCAGAGTCATCAAAAGCATTTATTACCAGTGTTCATGATATCTAGGCTTATTCATCCCAAGATGTAATTGTATATAGAATATTAATGTTTCAATAGAAAAATTAAACTAAACAAAACATTTGAAATCATACTATGAAGTCAAGACAGTGACAGGTAAACTGCATCAAAGTTGAAAGGCCAATACCATAGTCACAAATAATGGATTCCATCAAAATAAGTCTTGGAAATTTTATTTCACTGGACTGTGTTGGCATTATTAAAAGCCATTTAACATAGGCATTACAAACCTTTACAGTGGGGTGAAGTTCTTGTGATATTTAATTTTACAATGCACTGATACTTAAATATTGCTCACATAGAGCAATATAATGTTCTGTGGACTTTACAACAATTTTTAACCAGTAATTTTTCTATAAAAAAATTTAAAAAAAGCAAAGCCCTTAATCATGCCATATCACTTTTGAGTAGTTTAATTCAGCAATAATTTCATTTACAAAATATTTTAATGAATACTAATTGAAAAGAAACTGTTAACTTTCCTTTTATAATAAAAGGAAAACTGCTGTGATGAAGAATTTCTTCTAATCATTGTATCTAATTAAAAAGTTAATCCTTAGGTTTTTCATTTTTAAGTTCTTTCAAATGTAACAAAAGAGTTTTCCTTTAAAAAAATGGGAGACAAAAGAGCAATCATTAGCTAACACTACTTCTGTGGTAAAGGCATAAATTTGGAATTTAAAAATATTGGGCCAAGTTATTGTGAGGGAATTAGGAAAATTACAAGAATCAGCCAAACCTTGGCCTTCATTGACCTATATTTTTTAATACAGAAAAACCCCATTATAGCACTGACAGGGATAGAAGAAGTAATTGCAATCTAAGCCTTCTGCACTCCTGAGAGAGAAAAATGGCCTCTGCATCCTAGATCATGGGGGAATGGGATGTAACTCACTATCTTAGAGTGAGTAAGGGTAATTGTTCCAGAGTTAGAGATAGAACTAGAAGGATGTTCTTCTAAATATGTGAGCCTTTACTCCAAGATCCAGACTCAGAAGCAACTTTTAAAGCCATCTTCCAACCTCCTGAAGCCCAGTAGAGAAGGAAAGAGAGAATCCAAATATGGCAGATGATCCACTCAGGCATGATTATCTCGCTGTGATGCTGAACAAGACAGGGGTGGAAGAAATAGCTCTGAGAGACCATTATACATGCAAAGAGTAGGATTATGAGCAATTTGCATTGACTATCTCTACTGCTAGACTATGTGTGTTAAGTTTTTTAGGGGACTGTGTGATGACAAAGAATGTGCTGCTTGCTTTGTGCCAGGTCCCAGAAAGTGGAAACCATATCTATAATATAGTAATGCAATTTATAAGGGGGCTTCTTGCTTTTCATTAAGAAGGACCAGCAAGAAAACTCCTAACAACTGTCTACTCATGATATTACATAGCGTGGCCTTGAACCTATTACAAAACAGTCTTCCGTAAAGTCTGAGTATTTACAGCTCTGAAATAAGCAAATACGGTAAGATGTCAACTCTGATCATTCCCTTCATTGTGCAAAGGGAACAATATTCCTAATGGAGGATAACCTTACTTCTCGTCAAATTTCCTTAAACATTTTGGTCTCTCAGAGAAAGAAGGTATAGAAGATTCAGCAAATGCTTTTTGCAAGGTATTTTTTCATATAGGGACCTTGTAGATTTCACTGACATCCTCATCTTTCTGTGCTCACTTTATGTGTTTTTCCAAGAGGTACATATCGTATAATGGAAAGAAATGAGAAATGTGAGGCCCTTGCTCTGCTGCTTATGTGGTGTGTATGACCAAAAGTAAGTCTCTCATTTTTTTCTGAGCTTTTATTTTCTTTACTGTAAAACAGGGATAATAATGGCTATTATTATAGGGATCTTCTGAGGCCCGAGTAAAAAACGTGATAAAAGATTTGGAAGCATAAGAGGTGATTATTATTTTTTTTTTTTGCATGAGGGAAAAAGGGGTTTAACATTTATTGAACATCCCAAGTACCAGGTACAGCATTAAGCTTTTTATGTACTGGATCTTTTAATAAAGTAACCCCATGATATAGGCATTATGCCCATTTAACAGGCAAGAAAAGGAAGTGGCAGAGATACTGAGATAATGTAATTAGGGTCCTAAAGCTTGTTATTTGTAGAGACAGAATTATATTCAGTTTTGTCTGTCTACAAAGACAGTGCTCAGCTTCCAGAAAGAATTTTTTTTTTTTTTTTTTTTTGGTAGCACAGTGCTTAAAAAAGCAAGTTTTCAAAGTGAGTCACCCAAGGTTTGAATTCTAAGGCTGCCACTCACTTAGTGTTGTCATGAATAAGTGGCTTAAATTCTTTCTGAAGTTTTGTTGTCTCATCTAAAAATGGGGAAGAACAGTGACTAACTCATACATTTTTGTGAAGATTTCTAGAAAAAAAAATGTACACATAGCACTTAGCAGAGTACTTGGCATAGAGTTAGCTTTCAAAACACATTATTATTGTTTCATGATTAATAGTTTTTTAATTTTGTTAGCAATCAGCCCACTAAATTATCCAGGGATCTCATAATTTCTTATAATTTGCTCTGAGTAGTCTGGAGATGAGGCAGATTTTATCACATATAAACTCAACATTGAGTAAAACAACATAAGGACAGCTGGGTGAGCTCAGATACATCAGATTAAAGAAATAAATCCAATCAGGCACAAGGTGAAAAGTTATGGTTAAGATAATACAGAATGAGAAAGGTCAAGGAAACAAGAAGGAATCGTGCCTAGTTAGACTAAATGGAAAATGCAATACAAATCTTAAATATCTTAACTGACAGCTAACCTGCACTCTAACTTCTGGGCTACCATTAATTTGTGGTATAATTTACATTATAAACAATATGGGTCATATATCCTCTCACTGAAAACATTAAAAATCAGTATTAAAATTCTAGTCTAAATGTATACTTTCCCTTATCTATCTGCAACCTACTCAATAAAGCTAAAAACATTTGAGCATGAGTTTTTCTCCTCATATAATGACCTTTATCTCTGTTAGATTTATATTCAGAAAAACAAATGCAATTGCAGCTAATGGATGACTCAAACATCAGGGAGGAACAAGGATTTATGTAAAAACAACAGGTTAATACATTGAGTATTTGCTGTACAACTGTATAATTAGGTAATTAGTCAAAGTTCTTCTATAAACCTATTTTTTCATCCGTAAAGTAGAACTAATATTTTCAGTTTTACAGGGTTGTTCTGTAGGTGAGATGAATTAATATGGATAAATTTTCCCTCCTGGTTTCTGCACCTCGTAGGCAGTTATCAAATAAGTTATCTTCACTAGTTTTTCTTTACTTAAGTATTTTGGAATATATCCCCTCTATTTATCAAATGCTCATAGGTTCTAAACTTTGTCATAGTATTGTCAAAGCATAAAACTGCCCTACCTTTGAGGATTTCACAGGCTGGCTAATCATTTCACTATAAACTGACATATACCATGATGGAACAACTATAGAGTACGATGAAAAACAATGTGGCTAAATTGGTAGGAAGTCTAGGGGAAGTGGGGAATAAGTAGACCCAGGGAAGTAACAAACAAAAGTAATGCCACTGAGGCCAGCTATGTAGGAGTGGCAGGAATTGACAGAAAGATAAGGGAGGAAAGGATTTTCTAGACTCAATAACAACTTGTGGGATGAGTTATTCCTCATGCCTATAGTTACAGGTGGAAAGACTTCTCCAGTGTAATGCTCTAGGCCTCTTTCTTCATTCCCAGAAGAAGGGAGTTTTAAGATAGGTAAGTCTGAAAAATGGAACTAGGATACTCAGCTCACCCCTTTCTCCTGAGAGCTGACCTGCCTGCCACAGCCTAGCATTTTCTTATCACTATGAGATAAGTTTAGAAAGGAGAAGTTATGCCTCTGCAACAGAAGCTGATAACTGGAGGGGTAAATCGAGTTCATGGGACATTAGCAAGCCCATTTGTCTACCTACCATAGCCAGTTATTCAAGGTAGCTTTTGATCAGTAATAGTTCTGATTTTTAAAATCCGTATGAGAATCTGGCACATATATCTTATCTTGTTTTGATCTTAAGATGAAATATGATTCTATTTATTGATCCTCATCAAACTTGATAGAGAATGAAAGTTTAGAAACAAGAGAATGTATAGTGTATTGAAAATGTAACAGGTTTTTTTTTTTGTTTTTTTTTTTTTTTTCAGAAGAGCAAAGTACTTGGGAAATGGGGGAGGGAAACCAGTTTTAAGATTTAAAGTTTGTCAGTGAGTGAGTTATGGAGGCTTCTTTGCCATGCCAAGGAATTTGGACTGTATCCATAGCAGTGTGCAGCCATTGAAGGATTTTAAGCAGAGAATGACAAGGCATTTTGTATGTGTTGGGGAGGAGTATGGAAATATTCTGGCATCGTTAGGTGGGTGGATTTTGTGGTGCATTGGAGGCAATAGGCCTGTTTAAAGGCTGTTCCAATAGTCCAGACAAGATCTTTGCAAGTAGATTTAGTCATTGCCTCACTATTGATCTTCAAATTTCCTTAGATTTCATTAATATAAGACAGAAGGCCATCATACCTTACTTTGAAACCACAATTCAAAAATATCATACAGGCCCGGGGGAAAAAGCTGCACATAATGAGAATTTCAACAAGAGTTATGTACTTATGCTTACTTAGCTGTTGCTGAAATGAAGAGATAATTATGTGGACAATCTAGAATTCATCAGAAACAATCATACCTAATTTAAAAAACATTGTCTAAAAGATAAGCTAAATTTCCCCCATCATGCAATAGCAGATGTTCTATAGAAATAAAATGAGGACACAAACCTCCTGCCTAATGCCACCTTTTCTCTCCCTCTCTGGACCACTATTACCACCACCAGAAAAATAACCTGCATGTAATAGCCCCTATATAACAGACTTGGGCATAAAATTTCAGGAAAGGTAATATAATACGTGATTCATCTATTGATATCACCCTGTAATATGACAGGAGGCAAGTTCTAGAGGATATAGAGCGAGACTGGAAATTGCAGATGCTGACCTAACTCTCCATACTCTGACTCAGGTTCATCTTGCTAAACAAGCACTCTGTTTTTAATTTATTAAGTACTATGAGTCTACACCTTAAAATTATTATGCATAGGTAAGAATGGGGAAATTGAGCTAGATATTTAAAGAATGTCTCTTGCTCTCTATTATAGAAATAAAACTTAGGGATATAACACCATATTTCTTTATTGAGTAATCATTTATTAAGAGCGTATTGGATGTTATCTATTCTGTTACATAGGTGATGGGACCGTCCTTTGGATAGAACAACTGCAGCAGCCACTCCGGGACCTGAGCTTGAGGGAGGAGGAAGGCTATGCTTAAATCATCTTCAATTGTCTTCCAAATTTCAAAGGAAGTCAAAACGACTTTTTCATTTCAGAATTTGAAACATTTATCTCCCTAGCAAGATGAAGTCTTAAAAAGTGAAGAGCAATTTTAAATAGAACTTACAGAGAAGCTGTAAATAAATAATTTTGAAAACTATATTGTTTTTACTACATTCCTAAACCTGTTAAATTTGAGGAAAGTCTATCAATAATCATTAATTTCTGTGTAGTGATCTAAACAAGTGTAGTTTTCTGAACACTTTATGCTTAGCGCATCTTATAAATAAAGTCAATGTCAACAAATACAGGCTTACATAGAATTAGTATAGCACAATGAAAGAGGTGACTTTCAGGTTCTGGGTTCAGAACCTGAGCTCCAGCTACAAATCTGGTCCTTGTTCCCAGTAGGGAAAGTTCCTTTGCTTCTAAAAGTCTATTTGAAAGGGGGTGAGGAGGAGCAACAAAAGTTTATTTGCTCATCTGTAAAAGGGGGTAAGATAATTTACCTCCCTAGATTATTTTGAAGGTTAAGCTAAAATAATGGTATATGAAAAATGCTTGACAAATAAATGGTAGTTGTTAGTATAATTATAATAGTCACATAAAGCAGTCATATTAAGTACATGGCATCATCAAATGCCAGCGCTATAAAAGAAATTAGAGATCTAGACTGTCATTATTTTCTTCCTTATTCATGGCTGACTGATAATTTCCTCTGTATTCTTTTCAGAGGGGCCTTAATGGAGTCTCGCCATGATTCAGACAGTCACCACAAATCAATTATAGTTGACACAGTGAAACATCAATTATGTTTTTTATCTAATCTAACTTCCACATGGTTTAGCTGAGATGTAGACGGTAAGATTCCGAGACTTGGGTAGGGTGATTTTAACAAGTCCAGAATAGTCCAGCTACTAGAACCCAGGTTTTCTAATTTCCAGTTCTGTATCTTTCCACTGCAGCACACTCACTCATTCTCTTCTAAGTAGTGAAATTCAAGCATGAGTCAAAATTGCAAGAGTCAGATCACTTAATATAGCCTGCCACTTTGTGATTTCTGCTGATCTGTGAATTAAACCATGGCCCTTGCAATATGCAGCTTATGGACTGACCTAAGACAAGAAACTGTTCAGAAAACTATTCATGTACTCTGTCAAGGCCACTGCTATAATAAGGTTTTATGGTACAGTAATTTTAGTGATGGGATAATGGACATTATGCCAAACTACTGCCACTGTAGATACAGGCATCTCAACAAGGAGAGGACATTTTCAGATTACCACAAAATATGATTTATCAATTTCCACAAAATATGACTAAATCAATTTAGTCAACTGGTCTGCAATGTACAAAGAGAGTATCTGTTCCCATTGGCTGAAACCTATTTCTGAAAACACAACTTGCTTATTATTGTCTTAAAATCAAGCTGGAGTTTAAAGGAAGGATAACTCTTAGAAAAATGTTTGTTTGGCTTTTCTTTCCTCAAAATTCCTCTTGGAATTTAATCAATAAAATATATAGAATCAAGAAACTGTGACAGGATTCCATTTTAAATGGTCTCAATCTCTTACCCTGTATTTTGTTCATATTTGGGGCAATTTCTAATGAACCCAATATATGTATTCCAGGGATATACTTATGATCTCATATTTCAACTTAAAAATAAGAAAGGAAGGGAGAGAATAGAAATCATATGCTTATAATATATGCTCAAAAAAATGAGAATACTTTTCAGTAGGGTCAACTGATTAGTTTATTTAATTCTCAATATCCCACTCTAACTCTCTTTCTCTACCAACTTGCCTAGGAAATTTGGGATGTTCGTCATCCAAGGTATTTAAATGAGATATTCCAAATACCTTTCTCATGAAAGGATTAAAGGAAAGGGTCAAGGCCAGAGTAGAAGAGGGAGGAAAGGGTCAGTATCAGGTATCTGTTGGGTCATGATCTACCACCTGTGGTTAGTATCTGGGGGCTCTATGAAGTTAGTCTCCCAATTTTCAACTTAAAAATGAGGCAAATTATGATCACCCCCATAAAATCAAAACTTAGCCATACAAGGTAACCTTTGAGGAATTAAAAAAAGAACACCCAGGCCAGCACAACTGATGAATACATTACCCTATTTAAAGAAAAACTGTATAAATAAGAAGTTTGCAAGGATGTTAAAGGTTAAAAATAAAAGCAAATGAAAAAGGCAGTCAGAGAGGCAAGTATTGTCTGCTAATCTAGGAACTTAATAAGTGATAAGGAGTGGAAACTTTGGAGTTCAAACATTGCTGTTCAATTAACGAATTCTAAAGATATTTTGACTCTAAGAAGAAAGTCTAACACCTGCAAGTTATTCTTCTATTCCTTTATTTTTCATATCTGCCCAGTTTCATATTCAGCCTCAGAAATCCACATTACTTAATGTACCCTTTTTGCTCTACATTCAAAATATATCCCCCATTCATACATCCTTCACCACCATTGCTGCCACCTGAGTCCATTCATCATTATATCTCTCTTGGATGTACTCCAAAATATCACTGTAACTAGTCTCCCTCCTTTTATTTTTGCCACCCAAAAATTCATTTTCACTATGTACATTAAATCATGCCATGTCCTTATTTTAAAAAGTCCAATGACTTTTTATTGCACTTTGAATAAAATCTAGACTTTTTCACAGGACCTCCAAAGTCTACATGAGTTAGCCTTATCTAACTCTCCAACTTCTGTTCCTGTGTTCTACTTCACACTTTCTCTTCTCCACACTAACTTTCTTCTATCGCAAGAACATATCAAACTTTTCCAGTCCTGAGGTCTTTGAATATGCTATTCTTCTATCTGTGGCATTATCCAAGAATTGTCATAAGGTTGCCCCATTTTTATCTTTCATCTTTTATGTATCAACTCAATTGTCTTCTTATTAATACCTTGTTTACTTCACTGCCTATCCAAAGAAGCACACCCCAACCTATCCTCCATATCACATTGCCCTAGTTTATTTTTTAATAGCACCTCACTATCTGAAATAATCTAATTTGTTTACTTGCTAACTTTATATATTTTGCTACTAGAATGGTTATTGTATTTATTTATATATTTTTAAGTTTCTATTAATAGATTAGGGCTTGGTATACAATCTATAATCAATAAATATCTGTGAATAAAGAAAGAAATGAATTTTATGCACATGAGTATTTCCATGCATGTGACAATTATATTTTTTCACTGAAATAAATGATCTTTATGTACCTCAACATAATGCATATTTTAGCTTGTCTGTGTCAGTTTCTTGGTTCCTAATCCCTCTAGACCTGAGCAGAATGGCTATCTGGGCTTTCAAAGGGATAAAATGTGAAGTTCAGGGACCTAAGCACAGTGTTACCTAAAGAAGTCCCTTTCCAGCCTGCTTTACATAGTAAAACACTATTCCCTCCTTAATCATTCTTCAAGATATCATTCTTTCAATCATTCATTAAATGTATCAGGCCTGATCCTGGCACTAAAGATGCAGACATACTTTTTTTCGACGGGGCGGAGCAAGATGGCGGACGAATAACACGGCCAGACAGAGGGTCTCTGCAGAAAAGACCGATTCTAGCAGAAACTAGAGGAAAGAAGCAAGAAGACGAGCATACAGCGGACAAGGGCCGGAAGGAGGGGTACCTGAGACCCCGGGAGACTCCACGGGAGGAGGCTGCGGAGGAGAACTGGAGGCTGAGACCACCGGAGCAGCCCGGAGACCAGCGGCAAGGGTAGGTGGATTCGCTGTTTCCCCTCCCCTGCATTCGGGACTGCTGGTGGGCTCCCAAGCGGGTGGAGAGACCTGCGGACATCAGCCCAGAGACTGCCGCCGCCTGCCAACGGTGAGCCTGTAGCAGACGTGGCACCAGGTTCCCAACTTCCTCTGGGCACCTCCGTGTGCACGGAGAGCCGCGCGGCAGGCGCCATATTGCCTCCTCCTCCCCTCCGCCGACCCTACCCTCGGCTGCCCAGAGAGACAATACAGCCACCAGCCGGAGGCACCTCCAGGGAACGGGACCTTCCCGTTTGGGACCCCGCCCGCCCTCCCAGGTGCTGCTGGCACCGTGTTCCCAGGAAAACGGTGCCGACTCAGAGGCTGAGAGACATAGACCCAGCTTGGGCTCCCTGTGGGTGAATTAGGACCGGAAACCCTCTCCCTGGTGGGAATACAGTTTGAACTCTGGGACCCAGAGGTCGGACCTGCAGACCAGATCCCCTGCACCGAGGGCTAGCATTGCCCGGGGCACAGAAGGATTATACGTGAACAGCCTACTGAGGTCTGTGTGCCTCCAGGGGCGGATCGGCGTCCTAGAGGGCAACCCTCTTCCCAGGAGGAGGCCGTGCGCCCAACCCAGGTGGCGTTCCTGTGCAGGGAACCTCCCCGCCGGCGTCACAGTCCGGGGAGGCCTGGTGGCTTGTGGTCTGGCCTGCTGGCAGAGGCCCAGGAGTAGCTGCGGAGTTGGGGAGGGTGGAAAGAAGCGAGGCCTGCTGCAGACTGTGGGTCTCAGACAGCCCCACCCCCACACCCAGACTTTCTGGCTGAGCGGGACCATTCCAGCCCCGCCCTGACAGCAGAGAACAGAACTTTGACCCCTGCTAACGGCCTGAGGGCAGGCTTACCCAACCCAGCTCCGCCCAGAAAGAGAGCTGATAACAGGACTCAAAATCAACACCATAGCCTGTTCCTCCAAGCAAACGCCACCTACTGACAGGGACGGCATCTTGCACAGCCTTTCCACGGCACCCACTGACTCAATATACAGGGAGTGGTCCAATTTCACCCACAGGCACCACCTAACGCCTCAGAAACTAAACAAGGTGTGTGAATACCCAAACAATAACCTAAGGAAAGAAACAACAACTGATCGACATGGGAAGAAATCAGCGAAAGAACTCAGGAAATATGAAGAACCAAACGGAAAACACACCCCCAAGGAGGAGCACCAGCCCCCTAGAAACGGACACCGACCAAAATCAGGCAACCAATATGACAGAAAAGGAATTTCGTATGTGGATCATAAGAACACTCACCCAGCTGCAACAACAACTCAATAACCAACACCAAGAAAACACAAAAAACCTCCAAGAAATGGAACAAAGGTTCAACAAAGAGATTGACACAGTGAAGAAAACTTTAACCGAAGTCCTGGAGATGAAGAATCAACTCAGAGAACTACAAAATACTGTGGAAAGTCTCAAGAACAGGGTAGATCAAGCAGAAGAAAGAATCTCAGAGCTTGAAGATAACACCTTCCAATTAAATAAATCAGTCACAGAAATAGAGCAGAGAAACAAGAGAAAAGAGCAAAGTCTACAAGAGCTGTGGGATTATGTGAAAAAACCTAACGTGAGGGTCATAGGTTTAGCCGAAGGGGAGGAAGACAACACTCAAGGGCTGGACAAGCTTTTTGAAGATATAATAGAGGAAAATTTCCCAGGCCTTGCTCAAAATCTCGATATACAAGTTCAAGAAGCCCAGAGGACCCCTGGGAGATTCAATGCAAACAGGAAGACGTCACGTCATGCAGTCATCAGACTGACCAAAGTATCAACTAAAGAGGCCCTTCTAAGAGCTGTAAGACAAAAGAAGCAAGTGACATACAAGGGAAAGCCAATTCGAATAACATCAGACTTCTCTAATGAGACTTTACAAGCAAGGAGAGACTGGGGCCCCATTCTCACTCTTTTGAAACAAAACAATGCCCAGCCTAGAATATTATTCCCTGCAAAACTAAGCTTCATATATGAAGGAGAAATAAAAACATTCGCAGACAAGCAAAGGCTCAGAGAATTCACCAAGACAAGACCAGCCCTACAAGAAGTACTTAAAACAGCGTTATGCACGGAACATCATAATAATAATCCACGGATATAAAAACAACCAAAACCCAAAGATATTAAAGGCCAGATATTACAATGGCTCAAGACAGAAATCATAGCAACAACATCCAACCCAACAGAATGATCAGTAATCTACCTTACCTATCAGTTCTCTCAATAAATGTCAATGGCTTAAACTCTCCACTCAAGAGACATAGGCTGGCTGAATGGATAAGAAAATACAGGCCAAGTATATGCTGTCTTCAGGAAACACATTTAACCTGCAAGGATGCACATAGACTAAACATAAAAGGGTGGAGATCAATATTCCAAGCAAATAGAAGCCAAAAGAAGGCTGGTGTGGCAGTTCTAATTTCAGACGATTTAATTTTTAAACCAACAAAAGTAGTAAAAGACAAAGAGGGTCATTATATAATGGTGAAGGGCACAGTCCAACAAGAAGAGATAACAATTTTAAATATATATGCACCCAACTTAGGTGCACCCAGATTCATAAAGCAAACCTTACTGGAGCTAAGCAAATGGATTAATAGCAACTCCATAATCACCGGGGATTTCAACACCCCACTGACGGCACGAGACAGATCCTCCAAACAGAAAATTAATAAAGAAATAATGGACTTAAACAAAACTCTAGAACAATTGGGTCTGACAGACATCTACAGAACATTCTACCCAAAATCCACTGAATATACGTTCTTCTCATCAGCTCACGGGACATTCTCTAAGATTGACCATATCCTAGGACACAAAGAAAATCTCAAGAAATTTAAAAAAATAGAAATCATACCATGTACCTTCTCAGATCACAGTGGAATAAAACTAGAAATCAACCCTAACAGAAACTCACATTTCTACACAAAAACGTGGAAATTAAACAACCTCCTACTAAATGATTACTTCGTAAATGAAGAAATCAAGACGGAAATAAAAAACTTCTATGAAGAAAACGACAATGGAGAGACAAGTTATCAACTCCTCTGGGACACAGCTAAAGCAGTTCTGAGAGGAAAGTTTATCTCCATAAATGCCTATAACCAAAAGGCAAGAAGATCACAAATAGACAATCTAATGAAACGACTCAAAGAGCTGGAAAAAGAAGAACAGACCAACCCCAAACCCAGCAGAAGAAGTGAAATCAACAAGATCAAATCAGAACTAAACGAAATTGAAAACAGGAAAGCTATTCAGGAGATTAATAAAACAAAAAGTTGGTTCTTTGAAAAAATAAACAAGATTGACACGCCGTTGGCTAAGCTAACGAAAAGCAGAAAAGAGAAATCTCTAATAAGCTCCATCAGGAATAAAAAAGGAGATATCACAACTGATCCCAAAGAGATACAAGATACAATTTATGAATACTACAAAAATCTTTATGCACACAAACTGGAAAATGTGGAGGAAATGGACAAATTTCTAGAAACACACAGCCTCCCTAGGCTCAACCAGGAAGAAATAGATTCCCTGAACAGACCAATCTCAACAGCTGAAATAGAAACAGCAATTAAAAATCTCCCAAAAAAGAAAAGTCCCGGTCCAGATGGCTTCACACCTGAATTTTACCATACTTACAAAGAAGAACTAGTACCTATCTTGCAGAAACTATTCCACAACATCGAGAAGAACGGAAACCTCCCCGACACCTTTTATGAAGCGAATATTACTCTGATACCAAAACCAGGAAAGGATGCAACAAAAAAAGAAAACTACAGACCAATATCCCTAATGAATATAGATGCAAAAATTTTCAACAAAATCTTAGCTAACCGAATCCAGACACTTATCAAAAAAATAATCCACCACGACCAAGTGGGCTTCATCCCAGGGATGCAGGGATGGTTCAACATACGTAAATCTATAAATGCAATTCACCACATAAACAGAAGCAAAAACAAAGACCACATGATCCTTTCAATAGATGCAGAAAAAGCTTTTGACAAAATTCAACACCCTTTCATGATACGAACACTTAAGAAAATAGGCATAGAAGGGACATACCTAAAAATGATACAAGCCATATATGACAGACCCATAGCCAACATCATACTGAATGGGGAAAGATTGAAATCATTCCCACTTAGAACTGGAACCAGACAAGGCTGCCCACTATCTCCACTTCTGTTCAACATAGTGCTGGAAGTCTTGGCTACAGCAATCAGACAAGAAAATGGAATCAAAGGTATCCAAATAGGGGCAGAAGAGATCAAACTTTCACTGTTTGCTGATGATATGATATTGTATCTAGAAAACCCCAAGGATTCAACCAAGAAACTCCTGGAACTGATCAATGAATTTAGTAAAGTCTCAGGATACAAAATTAATACACAGAAATCAGAGGCATTCATATACGCCAACAACAATCTAATTGAGAACCAAATCAAAGACTCAATTCCCTTCACAATAGCAACAAAGAAATTAAAGTACCTAGGAATATATTTAACCAAAGAGGTAAAAGACCTCTACAGGGAGAACTATGAAACACTGAGGAAGGAAATAGCAGAGGATGTAAACAGATGGAAATCCATACCATGCTCGTGGATCGGCAGACTCAATATCATCAAAATGTCTATACTACCCAAACTGATCTACAGATTCAATGCAATACCTATTAAAATCCCATCAGCATTCTTCACAGATATAGAAAAAATACTTTTACGCTTCGTATGGAACCAAAGAAGACCCCGAATATCAAGAGCAATTCTAGGCAACAAAAACAAAATGGGAGGCATTAATATGCCAGATATCAAACTATACTACAAAGCTGTAGTAATTAAAACAATATGGTATTGGCACAAAAACAGGAATATTGACCAGTGGAACAGATGTGAGAATCCTGATATAAAACCATCCTCATATAGCCATCTCATCTTTGACAAAGCAGACAAAAACATACGCTGGGGAAAAGAATCCCTCTTCAATAAATGGTGCTGGGAAAACTGGATAGCCACCTGTAGAAGGCTAAAACAGGACCCACACCTTTCACCTCTCACAAAAACCAACTCACGCTGGATAACAGACTTAAACCTAAGATATGAAACTATTAGAACTCTAGAGGAAAAAGTTGGAAACACTCTCCTAGACATCGGCCTGGGCAAAGAGTTTATGAAGAAGTCCCCAAAGGCAATCACAGCAGCAACAAAAATAAATAAATGGGACATGATCAAACTACAAAGCTTCTGCACAGCCAAAGAAATAGTCATGAAAGTAAACAGACAGCCTACAGAATGGGAGAAAATTTTTGCATCCTATGCATCCGATAAGGGACTGATAACTAGAATATACTTAGAACTCACGAAAATTAGGAAGAAAAAATCAAATAACCCCATTAAAAAGTGGGCAAAGGACTTGAACAGAAATTTTTCTAAAGAAGACAGAAGAATGGCCAACAAACATATGAAGAAATGCTCAACATCTCTAATCATCAGGGAAATGCAAATCAAAACCACAATGAGATATCACTTAACCCCAGTGAGAATGGCCTTTATCAAAAAATCTCCAAACAATAAATGCTGGCGTGGTTGCGGAGAGAGAGGAACACTCCTACACTGCTGGTGGGACTGCAAACTAGTTCAACCTCTGTGGAAAGCAATATGGAGATACCTTAAAGCGATACAAGTGAATCTACCATTTGATCCAGCAATCCCATTGCTGGGCATCTACCCAAATGATCCAGTGACACTCTACAAAAAAGACACCTGCACTCGAATGTTTATAGCAGCACAATTCATAATTGCAAGGCTGTGGAAACAGCCCAAGTGCCCATCAATCAAAGAATGGATTAATAAAATGTGGTATATGTACACCATGGAGTACTATTCAGCTCTAAGAAACAATGGTGATATAGCACACCTTATATTTTCCTGGTTAGAGCTGGAACCCATACTACTAAGTGAAGTATCCCAAGAATGGAAAAACAAGCACCAGATATATTCTCCAGCAAACTGGTATTAACTGAGTAGCACCTAAGTAGACACATAGGTGCTACAGTAATAGGGTATTGGGCAGGTGGGAGGGGGGAGGGGGGCGGGTATATACATACATAGTGAGTGAGATGTGCACCATCTGGGGGATGGTCATGATGGAGACTCAGACTTTTGGGGGGAGGGGGGGAATGGGCATTTATTGAAACCTTAAAATCTGTACCCCCATAATATGCCAAAATAAAAAAAAAAAAAAAAAAAAAAAAAACAACAACAAAAAAAAAAAAAAAAAAAAAAAAAAAAAAAAGATGCAGACATAAATAAGATATGGTTTGTCTTCTCACAAAGCTTCTGATATGATAGTTAAAGCAGATAATATAATTGAAAAGCAGGTGTATGTACGACATTCTCTAGGAGCACAGAGAAAGGAAGGCCTCAAAAAATAACATTAGAGATGATCCTGAATAATTAATACAATTTTATGAAACTTAAGAACAAGGAGAGTCTTTAGAGAGAGAGCAAGACATGAGCAAAGGTATGGCAGGAGACTGTATGGTGGCTTTAGGGAATCATGGAAGAGTGAGTGGCTGGGTATGACTAGAACACGATAGGAGTGGCTGGTGATGGGGATGGAAATATAGGTTGGGGCCATATTGAAGACAAGTTTGAAGGCTCTGCTAGGGAATCCAGTTTTACTTTGTAAACTAGTGGCAATCTGTTTTCCATGAGATGCTTATTAATAAGTATTAGTGAAAAAAAATGATTTCATCATCACATACATTTAAGAAATGTTCCACATGCCCTACCTCCCTCTAGGACAGTGGCCCCAATCTTTTTGGCACTACAGACAAGTTTCAAGGAAGACAAGTTTTCCATAGACCAGAGCGGGAGGTGGGGCAGTGGTGAGCTCTGTGGCCTGGTCCCTAACAGTACACGGACGAGTACTGCTCTATGGCCCTGGGGTTGGGGATCACAGCTCTAGGAGATATAAATGCCCAAGGACTTTGAAAAATTCTGTAGTAAAAACTGAACAACTGTATAAAATATGTTTACTCCAACACAGACCAACCATAAACATCTCTAGACCTACTTGTCTTCTCCAGAAGTCAATTACACTTAAAGTGAAGCCCTACTTTAAGTGATTTGAAGTTATTAAATCATTTAAATCAGTGAGTGATCCAAATAGAACTGGGTGTTAAGATAAATTTGGCAATGATGGCAGCCATAATGGATCAAAGGAATCTGGGGGCTACTGCTTACTGCAAATAGTTTATGGGAATGATAACGCACATCTATACTAAAGCACTAAAAGTAGAGACTTAAAAAGGAAAATAGTTGTGACACTCAGACGTAATTCTGTATCAATTTGCGATAGGTTAATTCATAAGGGTCCTGGGAGTAAAAAGGTGATGATGATTTCCTGATTTCTGGCTTAGCAAACAGTGAATTGTAAAACAGGAGAGCAGTACAGAGTAGGAAAGAGGAAGAGTGATGAAAATAGGCTGAAGACTTTCAGTGAATTGCACTAAGAGTGGTAGAAATCATACTGTTGTTATAGTTGTTTTGACATAATTATTGGAAAAGAAAAGTAATATTAATAATTATAAGCCTACAAGGAGTTCCCAATTATGCTGCATTCTTTCATAAATGCAAAATAATCTGTCTTCAACCTACTTACAGTCCTCAAGTTATTTAATTGTTATCTTTCCATTCAATCCTTTGAAAATTGTGTTCTCTCCTATACTAGAAACCAGACTACCCTCCGATTGCAGATATATTTGTTTTATCTTTTCTTTAGAACAGCCAGAGGGTACCCAGCTTTGATAAGAGGAGTCCCGAGAGTTGTTGCATCTCTAAGTTTTATTTTAAATATTGGCAGTAGAAGTATATGATTTGTGTGTCTTTAAGGAGTAAAATTTCAGACAGTCATTCCAAGATATTATGTTTTTGACTTTTAGGGACTGCCTGCATTTTAAGACAAATAAACACAAACTCATCCTTGAATATGTATATATACAAATTTCATAAAAGTCTTATCCATATGTAAACATACTAAAATAGTCAGAAAATTTCCATGACATTTCCCTTTTGCATCTAATCAGTTATATCACCTTTCCTCTTCAAGCTCTCTTACTGTCAATTTAGTGCTCATATTGCACCACTCAGCAAACTTTCTATCAACAGAAGCAGATAGCCTGTCTACTTCTGTCTAGTGTACTAATTACCTTTTCATCTGTCACTCAAATCAAACTTGTTCTCCTACATAAGGGTGAAAAGAAGAGCATTCCGTTCCTTTCCTTCCAGCGAAAGACACAAGGAAAGGGGTTATGGTGACAGCACAGATGAGACAGGGGCATAGATCACTCATGAAGATGCTATATTTAGGACAGGTAGAAATGTCTCTTACTACGACTTTCAAACAGGAACTATTCTTCTATTTGTATATCCATCTATCCATCCTTCCTTCCACCCATCCAGTCAACAAGTTAAGCACATATTAGATTGACAACTAGGTCTTATTATTGTGGTAGGTATTATAGAACACATCATGAGAGTATCGTAATTGGCTATGATCATATGAAAAGTACTCAATTCCTTCAAAAATAAGAGCAAATTAAAATAACAATCACAAGCAATTTTTAACTTACCTAATTCATAAAAGGATTTTACAAAGGGAAAGCAATCAGAGTGCAAAAAGATATGTTCATATACTTCTAGACTGGGAGGATCATAAATTTGAGAAGCCCTTTTGGAAGCAATTTGGCTACTAATTCTAGGCTCTATGGGGCAAGAATCAGTCTCTTGTTTTCCACTACATTCCCCACTGATTAACAGAGTATTTTGGCATGTGTGAACTGTTCAATAATGAATTGAATGAATAGTGAATGAATTACTAGGTAAATATTCTGAAATTATGAGACTTAAAAAAATCATACCTTTTGACTCAGTGTTTCCTTTTCTGAAAAAAATATATTTTCATGAGAAATGTGGTGAAAGTTTCACATATACTAATGTTTGCTTCAGTTTTAATCATATTAATTAAAATACAAAATTACCCAAATGTCCAAAATTATGGGTTTTGATAAAAAAAAAATAATTAGTTCTCAAAAGTTATGGCAGCAAAAAAAAATATTTGACTAACTTAGGAAAATGTTCACAATATGGTGGGTTATTTTTTTGTTTGCTTGTATGTATGTATGTATATATGAGACAGAGTCTCACTCTGTTGCCCAGGCTAGAGTGCTGTGGTGTCGACCTAGCTCACAGCAACCTCAAACTCCTGGGCTCAAGCAATCCTTCTACCTCAGCCTCCCAAGTAGCTGGGACTACAGGTATGAGCCACCATGCCTGGCTAATTTTTTCTATATATATATATATATTTAGTTGGCCAATTAATTTCTTTCTATTTTTAGTAGAGACGGGATGTCTCACTCTTGCTCAGGCTGGTTTCAAACTCCTGACCTTGAGCAATTCACCTGCCTTGGCCTCCCAGAGTGCTAGGATTACAGATGTGAGCCACCGTGCTCACAATATGATACTAATTTCAAAAATCAATACAGTTTTATATTTTTAAAATAACTTCTCACTTAACAGACACATGTAAACAAGAATATAGTTAGCTACATTTGTGAACATGTGTCAACAAAATAATATATATATTTTTATGAAGATATATATTGAGAGACAAGTAAAAGGACTAAAAATTATGAACATGTCAACTGTGGTTAACCTTAGGTAGAATTACAGGTGTTTTAACTTTTTCAAACGTATCTTTAGTTTATAATATTTTATCATAAACTTATATTATTTCTTCATACAAAACTACATAACAATTTATTTTTTTAAACTGGTAAAAATGCTCATTTTTAAACTAAGAGGATTTATTATTATCCACTTTGTTTTTTATTAAAAAATAAAACTTGAAGTTGGAAATTGGGAATTAAAAAACCATTACCATTAAGTGCATTAATTTGTGTCGTATGTAATGAACAAAATTGATAAGAGAAATGAAAAATCAGTGTGCACTCAGAAACAACTTTTAGAACTGGTATATAAACAGGGCTTTGAAGAATGAATGCCATGGATAATAACTGTAACAATCACAACTGTAACAATCAATGTTGACCACTAATTAAATAGCACAGCCTGCCCGAATAAAGTGCAGATGTGTTTAATCATAGATTTTTAATGCAGTGGTATCAATTGCAATACTCTAAGCACTTTTATCAAAATGATAGAAAAAAAAAGTGTTGTAGTCTACAATAGAGTGTATAAAAACTGATTATAAAATAATATTTCATGACATTATTTCAACTTTCCAGAGAACAAGTGACTCCCAAATTAGACAATAAAACTGTGTAAGATCATTTTTTTCTGATTGTCCTTTCAAAGTATAGTATTGTACCTTTCATCTTTGAAGTAGCATGACCCACTTGAATATGGAACCTAATTTCTGTACAATGATTCCAATATTTTAACAGAGCCACAAAATACAATAAGAATCTGAATCTGTTAAAGTAAAAACAAAACAAATACACACACAAAAAAGCCAATAAATTTGCTTAAGCAATTGTTTTTACAATGTGCTTGTTAATAAACAGAACTACTGTGGGGATAGAAGGTGTCATTCTTGATTTTAAGAGATTTGCATAATTAGTAATAATAATAAATTAAAAACTGATTAAGTACATATATATACAAGACCCTGTGTTAATATTCATTTAGAAATCAAGAACATTTCATTGGCCTACTGTTATGTGCTGGGCACTGGGGAAACAAGCATAGATAAAAACAGGTTGTGCTCCAATGGAATTCAGCTTAGAGCAGCAACACATATGGATAAGTAAGGATACTATAACTATGACACAAAGTGATGGATAAATTGTGCAGGTTATCCTGCTACACATAAAGGGATTGAAAACACAGCCACAAATGCAGCTGAGTTGTCTGTGTCCAAAATCATAACATAATAACAATACTGAAGAATTGGCTGGGCTCACGCCTGTAATCCTACCATATTGGGAAGCCAAGGTGGGAGAACTGCCTAAGCTCGGGAGTTCGAGACCAGCCTCAGCAACATAGCAAGACTCCATCTCTACAAAAAATAGAAAAATTAGCTGGATGTGGTGGTACATGCATATAGTCCCAGCTACTCAGGAGGCTGAGATAGGAGGATTGTTTGAACACAGGAGTTTGAGGTTGCAGTGAGCTATCATCATGCCATTGCCTTCATGCCCAGGAAACAAAGTGAGACCCTGTCTTTAAAAAACAAAAAAAGAAAGAAAATCAAGGAAAGGAAAATGAAGGGAAGGGAAGAAAAGGGGAAGGGAGGGGAGGGGAAGAGAAGGGAGGGTAGGAGAGGGGAGAGAAGAATTGTCACAAAGATGTGCTTGGACAGCTAGGCTGGTATAAGTTGGGCTCTATGCTGGGGCTGTGAGGAAGCTCACTCTCTCTAATCAGGGAGACTGAAAAGGAAACACTAACCACAATGCAAGGCAATACTCTAATTGTGCAGGATGCCATGTTAAGTAGAGGTTTTGAGAACTAAAATGGACTGGAAAGGAGTAAAGAGGAAGATGTGCTTGAACTAGGTCTTAATGGGTAGAATTTGTTAGTCAGAAGGGACATTTCCATCAGCAGGGAATGGAAAGCTGCTAGTCTAGTGCAGAAGTTGGCAGACTTTTTCTGTAAAAGCCTAGATAATAAATATTTTAGGCCTTTCTGGCTTTACAGTCTCCATGAAAACTATTCAAGTTGGCCATAACAACAACAAAAAAGCTATAGATGATATGTAAACAAATGAGCTATGTTCTATCTAATAAAATTTATTTATAGGTAGTATCGTTGAAAGTTCATATGATTTTCACATATGAAATAGTATTCTTTTTATTTTTTTCAATATTAAAGAATATAACAACCATTCTTAGCTCATAGGCTATACAAAAACAGGTGGCAGACTGGATTTTGCCTGTAGGCTGAGGTTGCTGACTCTTAGTCTAGTTGGAAGGCAAGCTAAATAACTCACATAACAGTATATAAAATAATATATTTAATAGACTAGCCACTGGTTCAATTCTATCAGGCCCAACCTTTCCATTTAATAATAAATGTTTTATAATATCCTGCCTTAAGAAATGAAATTCATAGATAATAAAACTGTTACACATATTTTCTATATAATACTCTAACTGAAGTAAAAGGAGAACTAAAAAGAAAGCACTTATATTAAAATAATGTGTTTTCACTATAGCAATCTATAAGCCCAACTATATATACTAGACAATGTATTGATGCAGTCAAATGTTTGCATATTCTTATAATGAATAAAGTTGGATTTAAGTGGAATAAAGAGATCAGATATCATTCCTTACAAGAAGCACAGGAAAGTAAAAGAGCAGACAAATGATAAATACTAGATTACAAATTAGTGCTAGAACAAGTAGTAACAGACCATTTGTATACGATAAGAGATCAAAGTAGCAATGTTAGTTGAAATACAGATAATGTAACAAGGAAAATTGATGATAGTTGACATAGAGAAAGTATAAGTGTCATATACTTGCAAATCAACTGGGCTTTATTTATAAGTTTAGTGTCAAAGTAATATCCTGTTTTATATTGGACACGCCAGTGAGAGAGTCACCTGTCCATTGATCTATCATCTATCTATCTGTCAGCTATCTATCCTTGTTTAGAATTCCCTCTCATGTAAAGGTATATATTTGATTTCTAGTGATTCAAAGTTCTATCTCTTAATAGAAAGTGAGGAATAACAGATAAACAAAATAAACCCAGCAACCTAAGAACTTATAAGGAAGTTGAGTGTTGATATCTCTGGAACTATATCAGAGTAATACTGAAAACAACAAAAATTCAAAAATAAATAATGTTGGCTAATTTTAAAAAATAGGTTTCTTATCATGCTTTAAAAATTAATATATGGTATGGCATAAAAACTTTATTAATGAAATTTGGTATGATTCCTGTACTTCATGGTTCTACCAGTTTAAAATATTTGGTTCTAGATCCTTTCACCAACATTGCCCCTTCTCCATCCACTGGTGACTATAATTAATAGCACATATTTCAAAATAGCTAAAAGAATAGGTTTAAATGTTCTCACCACAAAGAAATAATAAGTATTTAAGATGATGGATATGTTAATTTACCTGATTTGATCATTTTGCAATGTACATATATACTAAAACACCAAACTGTACCCCATAAATATATACAATTATTATTTGTCAATTAAAAATAAAAGAAAACTTAAAAACAAACCAAAAAATTAAAATGTTTGATTCTAGGTCTAGTGCCAAATCTCTTCCATTACATATTTGCAGATGAAATCAACAGACAGATTGATGCAGGAGAGATGTATTGGTGACAAATATGAAGAGCAGCATGACTGTAAGAAGGTCTTCCAAAATGTAAAACAACTGATAAAATTACTAACAGAACAAAGTGCAGTGGTCCCTTGATTTACACAGGAGTTGTAGTTCTAGAAAGTTTAATGACTACTAAATCCTTACAAAAAAGTACTTTGTTTGTAAAACTGAGTTTGATTTTAGGCTAGAAATCATAAACTTTTTTTTGTTAATCTTCATGAATGTCCAGTGGAATATTAAAAAAATGTGCAGTGCATGGGCAATTCTTTGTTGTGAAGGATTTCTCTGTACAGTATAGGGCATCTAGCATCCCTGGCCCTATTCCCCTAAATCCCAGTATCACTTCCCAATCATTAACAACACATAAGTTCCTCCCTGCTGTTCTAAAATGCTTTCTAGTGGCTCTCCTAGTCTGAATTGTATGCTTAATAATTTTCTGTCAATAATCACTTTTCATGAAGATGAGCACATAAGAGCTAAGAGAGAAAGGGCAACTTTGAACAGTAAAAAGAAAACTCAATTCTGAATTCATGGACAGGAACCAAACTCTGCCACAAGTTCTATGACCTTAAGTAAGTCTCTTAAATTCTCTAGGCTGCACTTTCTCCTTTGGAAAATGTACTAGATGACCACTAAGTTCCCATACTGTTCTGCAATAATTGTATTAATAAAACATATATATGCTTTTCAGAAATTAAAATAATGGAACAAAGTAGAGTATGGAATGAAGGATAATAAAATTCAGCTGAGGCTACATTTGTAACAGATCAAATAATATCAGAAAAAGGAAGAGGATAGAGAATGGAGATGGTGGCATCAAAGAAAGATATTTGATTCTTGGCATGACAGATACATAGGTAGAAAGAGCATTTGTATGAGATTCACAAACACTCAGCGATGTGAAATGATCTCTTGGATTAAAGACAGATAATGCCTCTATGTATTTCATTTTGTATTTATATTAAGTTTACAATACATGGTTCCCAGTTCCTTACGAAAAATGTTGCAAAATTGAATCTAATATTTGAGTAACACATTTATGAGGTCTTTATAAAAGTAAGCATCTTATTCTGGTATTAAATTCTGGGGAATCAACTTTTATTGCTTCAGATCAGCACAACTCTTAACCATGATAAAAGAGGGAAGGGATCTTCAGGGACTCAACTCGCTCTGGGTTCCTAAGATCAGAAAATGAAGTAGAATGGGGAAATCCAGAATTCTGCAAGGAAGTGATAGTACTCTCAACCATGTGAAACATCCCAATCCCTTAGGGAATTCTTATTAAATTAGAGAATTATAGAGGTCTCTGGGGAGGTATTCTACCTCCCAGCACACCTCAAACAGGCCACTTTGTAAGATGTGGTGGAAAGAATAAGGAAGTCGTTCATGTACAACTGCATTTGAAACAAGTTCTGACCTTACTGGTTGTGTGACCATAAGCAAGTTACTCTTAGACTCAATTTCCCCATCTGTGAAATGAGGGTTGCGATATCACTTTGTTGGTGTTATTGAGAAAATTCAAAGAAATGAATAATGTAAAGCCCCTAGCCATGTCTCATGTTTTGTGAGCATTGTGAGTACTCAATATTTAGTCAACTTTGTTCTTTTCTTTCCCACCTGTGTGCTTTGCTTCTCCTTGCACTGCCCTAGAGAGAATGCTCTGCTGATGTCAGCATTGAGCAATATGGGTGTCAGAAGTGTTGACCAATGGTGTCATGTCCACCACAGGAAGGCTTAGAACTTTAATTCCTTCTGTGATATTGTGTGCTGTCTTCTGATTTCCTTACCTGGGGCCTGCTGGTATTTGCCAGAATATAAAAAGTCTTATTCTTCCTTGGTAAAGGGCTCTCTTTCTGGAAGGAATCAGTCAAAGAGTTAAAACAAGCTATCAGATGTTTCTGGCTGGGCATAAGCTGAGTCTGAGGTTTCAGCCTAGGACAACCCTACTTCTTGGACTAAAAAGTCCTCTGCACTCGAATTGCTGCAAACTGCTCTTTCTGGAGTTGCTGCAAAGAGACTGGGGAGATTTACAGAGTTTGGCTAAACACTTCAAATGCAGTTGTTCTTGAGGATTTTGCTGGGAAGATCTTTCAACATCCCCTTACCTCTGAATACAAACTTATGGGAATGCTACATCATCAATACAATTCTATTTTACATGATTTTTTTTAGTGGGCACAATTGTAAATTGCTGAGAACTTTGAAGGACATAATGTCACCCCAGCATCAGCATCATGTGGTTGTATGCCAAAAGTTTTTGGACAGTTGCCTAGCCTAGCCTTTATCATTATAAGGAATACATCAAAAATTTTAGTAAGCAAACTGGAAATTCTTATGAAATAGCACATAATACTAATAAGTAATTTGCTGTGCAATAAGTTATTCAATCTCAGACTTTTGGGGGGAGGGGGGGAAATGGGCATTTATTGAAACCTTAAAATCTGTACCCCCATAATATGCCAAAATAAAAAAAAATTAAAAAAAACATATTTGCATGCCATTAATAAATACCATTTACTGAATAATTGTGTTCTAAGGGCCATGCTGGGATATTTATATAGCCAAGTTTTACAGAGGGGAAAAATGAGGCTTAGAGAGGGTAAGCAAATAAGGTCACACAGAGCTAGTAAATTCAAATTTAGGATTGTCTGGCTCTAAAGCATATATTCTTTCAAAAGTACTTCCCTATAATTAATGGGTGTCAGTTGACAGAGTCACAGAATATTAATACTGGAAGAGATCTGGGGTTATCTTATAAACTGAGAAAGTGAGGCCCAGAAGGTTTCATTGACCATGAAGTCTAATGCACAGAGAATGGCTGAATAGGCACTCAGTGGAGTCCTCATCAATGCCCATCAGGCTTTTTGTGGTCAAGCTCCACCCACCACTACAAGCTCCTCTCTTAATGAGCCTGCCCTCCAGGGCCCAATGTTCTGGGCAGATAGAACTACATATAGTTCCACACAGGTACCAGGGTGTTACATGTTTTTCTATATTTATTATTTCTGCTCAAAATATCTGTCCACGTGATAAACACAAAGTTTTTGTAAGATTCAATCCAATTTCAGTCCAAGAATCTCCACCTCTCTGAAAGCTCTCACTGGTTCATCTTTCCTCTCTTCTCAGCCAACCAAAAATAATAAAATAAGGAATAGGTTAATAATAGCCAGCATTTATTGTGACTTATTATTTATTCATTTATTCCACAAATATTTACTGAGCCTCTACTAAATGAAAGCACTATGCTAAATATGTTAACCATTCCTCACCACAACCCTGTGAAGTAGGTATTATTTTTATCTGCATTTTACAAAATGGAAAATCTTAAAAACTTAAACAGATACAATTTTTTCCACATCCAAATTATGATTTTTGATGATATAATTCTGTGTATATCATTACATATTTGGTAAATGTTATATGCCATTGTAGGCTTTAAGCTCCATAATGGTATGGGTGAGATCTATTTTTTTTTACTATTATATCCACAGGGCCTGACAGAATAGTACATACTAGGCACTCAGTATATGATACTTGAATAAGCAAGTAAAGAATCAATGAATGAAGTAAAAGGTATAGAATTATGGTCTCTGAATCTATACTGTTCCATGTTGCCTCCCTAGATTAGTCTGCAACAATGGGCATGTTTCATCCCAAGGCTGACACTAATATCCTAGAGGTGCATTCTAGAACTCACTTCTGTACACAATGACTTTCTATTTTCTTACCTATAATTATGGTTATATTAATTCCATATTAATAACCATATTAACATAGACCATATTAATATGGTTATATTAGTTATGGTTATATTAATTAACATCCAAATGGAGTGAAAATTTGAGAATGGACAAAAGCCATGTTTTAGACCTCCTGAGGAATAATATAATGAAAGAGTTCTATTAGTACACAGTATCCCAAATAATAGGAGTTTGCCAAAGAGCCTTGGGAAGAACTCATGACCATGCTCCTCTATTATAGCAGCCGGAAATCACACTGCTGATTTCCATGTAATACAGCAAATATCTCTGAGGGAAAGATCCCAGCTCCTGGAAGCTAAATAGCCCTCAGGCACATTCTGTACCACATGTGTGTCTCTGAGCTATTCTAAAACATGCACCATCCTTCTCTTTGCTTTATCAAGGACTTTATTTATTTTTAGCAATACAAAGGTTTTTTTTTAATTTCAAGGATTCAATCTTTAGTATGATTAGCCTCCAACCTTGGTTTTATAATATTTCACAGGATCTATCTAGTTAATTTAAGGGTTAAACAATAGTTCACAAAATTCTCAAGACAGACTTAGTTTTAAGGGACACGTGCATACACATAGAGACACACATATCTTTATTTTTGTGATAATATCAATAGACCTATAGTACTTATACATATTTGTATAATTAAATAGGTATATGCTATAGATATATATATAAATACAGATCTATAAATACACATATATCAGTATTTTTGAGCACCTACAAAAAGTAAAGAAAATATAATTTATATGAAAAATACTTCATAAGAGAATGAAGCATTCTTTGGAAGAACAAGTGAGTATTTTTCAGGTGAGAAATTAGGAATGATATAAACTTTAATTTTTATATATGTGTATACATATACAAGTATATATACATATAAATATAATATATGTAAATAGGTAGTCTAGAGATATTTGAATATATAATTAAAATCAATATATCTATATATATAGATACATTAAAAGTATTTAGAATAATATATTTGAAAGGGTACAGGCATAAGGTGAAGAAAGAGATTGATCAATCTAGCATATTAGGTTTATAGGACTGAGATAGTAAAAGGTGGAAAGGTCAGGTAAGAGAAGAGTGTTACAACATTGAGAACTCTAAAAGATATGGTATAATAGCTTAAATGTTTAGCAACCAGTATTACTCCTAGCAAATAATAAAGTACATGTCAATGAGAGAAAAATGTATAGAATGTGTATGCAAAAGAGTAAGGAGAGATGGTGGCTGCCTTGATATATTGCCTTTTCATGTCATTGGATCTCTAATTACCAGTTCATAGAGTCTATTTCAATCCTTTAAAGCATGAAATGGCTATAAATTTCAGGCAAGTAGGAGGCTGACTTTGTTAAACCAAAGAAGTGAAAAGTTTCCCTCAGTTGATGAGAAGTCTACAAAGATTTTTAGAGTGTAGTTATTATAATGCAGCATTAAAGATTTTGGTTTGAGAAATTATCATTTATGAAATGAAAAGTATATTATATCTTGGATAAAAACAATTGTAACAATAAAGCAAGTTTGCTTTCTCTACTCTGAGAAATAACTCAAAAGCTACATGCTATTAAATAAGTTTGTCTTCCTAGCCTATGGAGAGCCTTGAGAATTAAATGTCATCAATATATAGATACAGGTTAAAGATACTTTAAGCAAATGTATTTGTTAAAGAGTATGTAGAGACTTCACAATTGCCAAGGTAATATACATGTTAACTTTTTTTTTTAAAACTGCATTTCTAAATGTTAGGCTCCATTTACAGCTGAATCAGTTTAATACTAAAATGGTAATATATTCCTTAATTAAATCAAGATGCTGAGATACTCTGTCTCTCTAAGCTTACAATTTCATGTCATTGCATTAAAAGCCATATATATGGTTACATACATGTAACTTATTATTAAGAGCTGGTGATATATGACATTCTTGGAAGTATTTTTTAAAAAAATATTATTAACATTAAAATGTTCTCTATACCTCTCATCATAACATTTTATTTATGATCAATAATTACTTTTCAATTAAGCCAAAATCATACTAAAATTGAGAAAGAATTTTTTTTGCAAATACAAGTTTTTTTTCTTTTCAATACACATTTTAAGAATAGTCATTGTTCTATATTTATGACAATGATCACAGGTGCATTTTATTTATATTTTACAGCATTTGCAGGAAGTCATTTTCTCCCCTCTGGATGGAGACAGAAAGAATAAGTTAATTTCATTTCTGATAAAATGCTAGTAGTTTGGGGGCTGTAATAAGCAATGAATCACCTTAAAGGAATCTGCACATATACTTTAGAAATGCATTATAGTAAAAAGAGAGTTATAATTTTTAATATAAATAACCTTATTGCTTGTCTATGAATAAATTAAATATTTAATTATTTTATTCTAAGTATAATAACCCTCTATCCTGCTCCCAATTATTCCTTTTGTTTGTCAAATTAGTTATTTAATATAAACAAATTTCCCTCCCCATTACTGAAAAAGTATATAATAAGGATAAAATTAGAATAGCATACTCCAAATCGCTATTTTCTATAGATAAAGAAATAAATGTTCTTTTAACTTTAAAGAGATGGAAAAGTCAATTAAAATTCATTTTATCCCTATTCCTTAACATAATAATAATAATGAAAAATAGACTAGACAGAATACAAAAATTAAAATGATTTGAAGTAAAACTGCTGCTAAAAGACTATGACACAGAATAGTAAAATCTGAGGATTAGAGAAGTCGAACTTGGTGAAAAGTCACTGAAAAAACTGAGTGCAAGATCCCTAGACTTTCACAAGCCACCCAGAGGTGTGAGCCCACAAATACATGTGAAAATGACAGGTTTTCCTGGCCTAACATTTTCCAAACGGGGTACCTCAGTCAGTAAGGAGGACTCGGTAAAGTTTCCAAAGCATTCTATCCTTACACAACTTGCTGTCACTTTCTTCTGATATTCAAGGGAAAGTCATAAGGAAAAGGCTCACCTGTGCTGGGCTGAACCAACCATGTGGGCAGGCACAATGCTCCCCACAAGTCCCTTTGCCCTTGGTGCTCGTCTTGTGGGGGCTTTTCTGCACACTGTCCCATAAGGTGACCAGCTTGGTCCTGTTGGAAGCTGGGCCCCCAGGTCCTGAGGAGGGCATGGTCTGAGAACTGTACCCGAGCCCCTGAGAGTTCCTCTGCCAGCCACAGGCGCAGTGGGCATCCCTGAGCAGTGTGGGCGCACTCCTGCCGGCATCCAGCCCATCAGCCCCCCGGCTGCAGCTGTGTTGCTTGGTGAGGTATGCATTCATACTGCACTGATGCCTACTCTTGCCTGTGGTCAGCTCTGCACAGAAATGTCTCCTCCCCTCACACCCCTTTCTTCCAAGCAGTTGTAAAAGTCTTTTTTCCCCCGTGGCTCCCTCAGTATCTTTGACAGCTGCTATAAGCAGTGCATCGTGGGAGCAGCGAGAGCAGCTCTGCACAGCATTATCTGCGGGCTGGTAGCTCTTTGTCAATAGATGACTCAACTCACAGAGCAACTTGACAGTATCCCTGCTCTAGGCAGAAGCAATCAATGCTCCACACAGCTGGGCTACAAGACTGTACACTGTGTTACAAACCCTTTTTGGATGGAGCCCCACAGTAAAGAGTACTCTTTGCAATTTGGCATTCTGACTTTTCTCTTTCCTTGCTGATCTCCACACAAAATACAAACCTCGGGAAAGAGAACTTCTTGTCAGACTAGCAGGACACTTCTTTTCAGAAAGGATGCATGTAGGCTGAAACACTATAGCATAAGCAATTTAAAATGATGAGAAAGTTAACCTGTAAAGGAATTTTCAACATTTACAGGAATCACTTATCTGGAGAGAGATTTGCCAAGGCACAGAGTAAATCATAAAAGCACTAACATTAACTCTAAAGAACATCAATTCGTTTTGAAAAATCATCGAGGTCACTGCATTATACTAGAATCCTTTAATATTTGGAAGTTTATTTTAAATCATGATTATGTATTATGTTATAACCCCAACATATCCTTTATGCTATGAATAATTATTAATTCTTTCTCATTCAAAAGAAGGGAATTTTTAACATTCAAAACTGGTGGGTTAGCTTATTTTTTAACAGAATTTTTCCATACCCCAAATTATTCTGAGGATTTCCTTTGGAATACTTTACCACAATAAATACGTCCACCACAGAGAGAGTCTGTGTTTTAAAGTGAAAGATGCATTCAATTCTGCCATACAGTATTTTGATTTCCAAAAACAAAATTTACAAATTCTTTCACTGAAAAATGAATGAAATCTATCCAATTTAAAGCAATTGCCTTCCAAAGAGAAGATGATTGTTTTAAAATTTTAGCATGCATGCTGAATCCATACGTGGTATTTTCAGTAAAGGGAAAGGCTAATTACCATAACACTTAGAATTTTTATTCTGTTTGAAACTTTCCATATTTATTGCTAAAATGTCTATCCTTATCACACATTCCTCAGGAAATCATTTTGGTTTGATTGTGAAGCCAGTTGCCATCTACAGGGGACCAAACCAAAATGATATAATCCTATGATATAATTATTTTGTCTGTGGACCATCAGATAACATCAGATCCACCTCCTCAGGGGATTGACCAGGTACTGAGGCAGTATAGATCTCACTTTTTCCTGAGTGTCCAAGATGCTTATTGAAAGGGTCAAGATTATAACAAATAATACATTTGAACTCTAGGACTCCCTGAATAAATCATTATTAGATTTAAAAGTCCTTAAGGGAAGGAGCAGGATCTTTTTTTTCCCACTCTCCACAAAAGGGTCCTTTTACAAATTCCACACAAGAGGCTTATGTAAGTGCTGTCCCTGGCATAAAGGCATTCAAACACCTTGTTGAATAACAATGACCCATGTATATAAGTTTAAAGAGTAGACCCTGGTCTATGTTATTGACCATTTTCCCCCAAGTGTCCAGCATACTGCCCAGAACATAGCAGGTGATAAATACATATATTTTGGGGTGGGGGGGGGATGGACGAATGGAATTTTGGGTACATGTATAAATGGAAGGAAAGAGTAGAGAATGAATACACATTTATCCTCACACATGATTAAAATTTTTGATAATATTTAATACAGCAATATTACAGAAGCATAAACTATTCTTTTAAGGTTAACTTCAGCTCTGGTTTTGAACTGGTCTTGTTAAGGAAACTTGTCAAAAAAATATTAAGACTTGAACTGTCGGGCAGAAATAATAGTAGAGTTAATGGTCTTTACTCCTGAAAGAGAATCAAGGATTCAAGATCAATATCTAAAGAAAGTAATATTGAGAAAAATAGATTACCATATTGTACTTCATGGGAGAAAAGGCAGAAAATCCTATTTCTTTCTTTATCTCTCTCTTTCCCTCTCTCTCTCCACTTCCCTCCCTCCATCTCTTTTTATTCTAGAACAAGATATTATGCTTGACAGAACTTTTGGGTCAAATAAAACCCTAGAGAACTTCAGACTTGTCTGGTGTCACCATGATGCATGGCTATACAGGACTTGATGTGACATGGCAATGCCATCACTCCCAAATGAGAATGTCAGGAAGTGATAAGTTTGGCTCTCTCCAAATGTATCTAACTATGATGCTCCTCTAGTTATTCAGGCAGATATCATTGCTCAAATGCCCACTGGAGTCTTCAGGGAACACATGTCCTGTTCTCACCTATTTGCCTCTCAAGTATAAGAATCAATCTGCATAGACATAAGTCAGTATGAATTCATCATAATTTTGTAAAGATGTGTGAAGTTTGTAGCAAGAGAGAGAAAATTTTCTGGCTGGGCACCACTCAAGATATTATAAATCTTCAGAGGGACTTAAATCTGTTATGAATGGGTTATCTGGAATGAGATATTTCTTCTCATTGCAAAGGCCATGATATTTCTGTTTTAATAACCTCAGCATGTCAATTCTTTGTAGATAAATAAGTATCATATGTTGCATAACTAATGTTATTTTCCTCCAAAAATCTTTAAGACCATATAAAATTTTCATTAAACTTGTTAGAAGACTATATTGAAATTAGTTTTTCACTTTAGTACATATAAAGTAATTCTAGACTCCTGTCTTCCCTTCTCTTGCAAAAAGATTTTTCTTTTCAAACATGACATTGGCTTTTAAGTCTGAGGACAGACCACTTAAACATATAAATATGTCAAACTTACCCTCTGTACAATGAGACAGACTCACTAATTAATGATAATCCAATTTGATCAAATCTAATTGGACAATTGTAATGACCATGAGATGACATCAAATTCTGGCCAAACAAGAATTAGCAATGCACAAGTACACATCCTACTTATCATTGCGATTTAACATGGGCAGATGGTGCACAGGGCAATGCCTAGATGAGATCTATCTTATTGAACTCTCTTTGACCTGACATTGACTTCATAGAACAACCATTATTTTTAAAGCCAGGGTTTAAAACTAATATCCTGGCTTGATATTTTTAATAAAAATTTAAAAGCAAAGATGAATAACTAAATAATTCCATTGCACTAAAACAAATTATTTTCCAGATAAAATGTCCTTCAGGCACTGTATGCAAATGGGATATGAAAATATTAATTACAAAACAAGAGCTAAGTGCTTGCTAAAGGATGACTGGGTAGCAGAAGCCCTTTAGCACCCACAAGCAGTAAGTGAAATAATCATAAAATGCTATGATGTATTAGATATAATTTCCCCTGATTTGAAAAGTATATAGTCTATTCTTGTGACTGTAAAAACTAGAGATTTTATAAATGCCAACAAATAAATATATTTCTACATCTAATAATCTTCAGCCTAGACAATCTCCAGATCCAAACATATTTATCTTTCAAAATGAGAGAATTAAGAATAAAGTTTTTAGACTCCAAAATTACTTCTAAAATACTTAAACCAACTTAATCATAAATCTTATCAGAAAAAACAAGCAGGAATTTTGTGGAAAGATACATGCTTAATTGATACAGAGATTTATCCTGAACTGACAATTTAATAGGAAATAGAAAAAAAGTTTTAAACTATCATGAAATTCTCACTAATATACTTGTTTTTGGGTTGGTGTTGATGAGGAGAGAGTTTAATCTGAATTAGTGATAAGGCTAAATTATACAATGGTTTTCAGGAAATGTAAATTTATTATATTCTGATACACTAAGTAACACTATTACAGAAATTGGAACTCTAATTATGTGACATTTCTTAGAGTTCTGAAAGGCACACTAGTAAAAAGGTAATAATCATTTATAATTTGCATTTATTTGCAAGTGAATCTAAGTGATAAACTACATTTCTATAAGAAATCTCTTTTCATATTTCAAGATTAAACTAATATCACTTCTTCTATAAGCTTTCCAGATCCCCTTGGCATATTAAGTCATGCTATACAGTATCTGTATATTTGTCTGTGTAAATACCTTTCACATTTGTCTATTTCTCTCAATCACCATGACAACCACACTGGTCTAAGCTATCACCATTTTTATGGTAGAACACAGACTAGAATACCTATATTGGTATGATCACCGAAAGATACTTTTGTCTTCTTTCTTGTTTATTTTAATAAACATTAAACACTTTATGCTGAGTTCAGAGGATGCAATTGTAAAAACAAGAACCTGTTTTTCTGTACAACTGGTGAAACAGCTTCCTAACTGGTGTCTGGCATCTTGTCAATTCTCACACAGCAGCCAGAGTGTCTCCTTCTAAAATGCAGTTGTGATCAGATCCTACTCTGCCTCATACCAGTCAATAAAGTACCATTTTATAGGGATCTTTATCCTCAGGGATGGCACAATCTTTAAAGTGGCTTGCATGATCCTTATTCATGCCCTTGTGATCTGGGCTCTGCTGCTTTTACCAGTCTTGTTTGTGCCTCACCCCCTGCTTTTCTCCCCAACCACACAGGCCTTGAATACTTGAACTCAGTCCTCCCTTGTGGTCATTGAGCATGCTCTTTCCCCACTCCATACTTTCATATAATTTATTCTTACTCACCCTTCTGTAAGGTACATCAAGAGGTAATCTCTGAAAAGTCACCCTAAAAAAACACAGCATAATTCAAAGAGAAAAGTGGGCTTACTAATGCCACACAGCTCCAAAACAAGTCTTTCAGACTTCACTTCCAACCTGATTGCCACTCTTAAGGCTCTTCTATTCAGAAATTCTGAATTCTTATCTGCCCTCCAGAGTTCAACTCAAATGTCACTTCCCTGATAAAGCATTCTGTGAACCCCGGCCCCGAGTCCAGAATAGATCATACATTCTCCCATTAAGCATTCATTTAGCACCTGGGCTTCTCTATTACAATACTTACCATAATTATATATACAATAAAAATTACTCTATTGCTCATTTTATGCCCTTTTGCCCTAACAGAATGTAAGTAATCTCCAGTAGGGCAAAAAGAGGACTCCCGTTTTTACAACTGCATCCTCTGAACTCAGCATAAAGTGTTTAATATTTGTTAAAATAAGTCAAACAAGAAAGAAGGTTTAGATATTTTGGTCTGTGTTCTACCACTCAGTGTAAAATGCATAAATAAGCACGTTCACTTAAAAAAAAAATAGCAATGTGGTCTTAAAGTCACCATGTTAATCGAACATTTAGTGTGGCCGAGTGACATAAAGTGTATTCACTCATTTTTTTGAAGAAATTTGCTAGTGGCGTTAGCACTGAAACAGCTTCTGTTTATTTTAGCAAGATATTAATTCATAAAAGCTGCACTTCCTGACAGCTGTGCCTTTCTCTCAAGATTTTTCAAGTGTTCTCCCTTTATAGCTGAATAATGCAAAAAGGGCCCTGGTTGCCAATGGTGAAACATGGAGAGAATCCCAAACTCCAACCACCAAAGCAATATTCTTATTAAAATGATATAATCCAAAAGGCATAATAATATCACGGAATATAAAAGGAGTGGATCAGAGAATACTAAGTGTACAGTACAATAATGTTAACTAGAAGCACAAGGTTGTATAGCAAGGCACCTTGCACGATTAAAACTCTATACTCTTTAAACACCACCACCATTTCCTCTTCCCCCCACCCCTGGCAACCACCATTCTTCTTTCTATTTCTACATGTTTGACTACTTTAGATACTTCTTATAAGCAGAATCATGCAGTATTTGTCTTTCTGTAACTGGTTTATTCCACTTAGCATAATGTCCTCAGGATTCACCCATGTTGTAGCATATGATAGGATTTGTCTTTTCTATGGTTGAATAATGCTCCCTTGTATGTGTATACCATATTTTGTTTACCCATCCATTCACTGATGGGCATTTAGATTGTTTCTATCTCTTGGCTATTGTGAATAATGCTCAACACACATGGAAATAAAAAATATATCTTCCAGATTCTGATTTCAATTCTTTTGAATAAATATTCAGAAGTAGGATTGTTGAATCACATGAAAGCTCTATTTTTAATTTTTTGAGGAACCTCCATACTGTTTTCCATTGCAACTACACCATTTACACCAACAGTGCAGGAGGGTTCCAATTTCTCCAGATCCTCAACAACATTCATTATTTTCCATTTCTTTTTATAATGGTCATACTAATTGGTGCAAGGTGATACCTCTCATTGTGACTTTAATTTGCATTTCCCAGATGGTTAGTGATGTTGAACATATTTTCATATATCTGTTGGCCATCTGTAGGTCTTTGGAAAAATGTCTATTGCGGTCCTTTGTTCATTTTTTTAATCAGGTTATTTATTTTTTGGTTATTGAGTTGGAGGAGTACCTTACATCTTTTGGCTATTAAGCCCTTACCAGGTATATGGTTTGCAAATGTTTTTTCTCCCATTCTGTAGGCTGCCTTTTCACTCAGCTTATTGTTTCTTTCACTGTGCAGAAGTATTTTAGTTTGATGTAGTCTCACTTATCTATTTTTGCTTTTGTTGCCTGTGGTTTGATGTCTTATCCAGGAAATCATTGCCAAGACCAGTGTTATGAAACATTCCCCTATATTTCATCTAATGGTTTTATAGTTTTATGTTTTACTTTTCAGTCTTTTATTCATTTTGAGTTGATTTTTGTATATGGTGTAAGATAAGGGTCCAATTTTATTCTTTTGTATGTGGATGTCCTGTTTCCCTAACATTATTTGTTAAAGAGACTATTCTTTCCTCCTGTATAGTCTTTACACCCTTGCTGAAAATCATGTGACTGTATGTGTGGGTTTATTTCTGGACTCTCTATTCTGTTTCATTAGTTGATATGTCTATCTTAACACCAGTGACTTACTGTTTTGATTACTGTACCTTTGTAATATGTTTTAAGTTCAGGAGGCATATGGCTTCCAGCTTTGATCTTCTTTCCCAATACTTTTTTTTACTTATTTTTATTTTTTTTACTATTTGGGTTCTTTGTGGTCCCATATGAATTTAGGATTGCTTTTTCTATTTCTATAAAAAATGCCATTGATATTTTGATAGGAATTGCATTAAATTGTATAGATTAAGTAGTACAGACATTTTAAAAATACTAAGTTGTTCACCCCATGAACATGTGATATCTGTACATTTATTGTGTCTTTAATTTTTTTCAGCAGTGTTTTATAGTTTTCAGTGTACAAATCTTATGCCTCCTTGGTTAAGTTTATTCCTCAATATTTAATTATTTTGGATGCTATTTTAAATGGAATTGTTTTCTTAATTCCCTTTCAGATGATTTTCTACATATGATTTTCTTCATATGATTTTCTACAGATCATGATATCTATGAACAGAGATAATTTTACTTCTCCCTACCAAATTTGGGAGTCTTTTATAATTGTTCTAGTTAGTACTTCCAATATTATGTTGAATAGAAGTGGTAAGAGTAGGAATCCTTATCTTGTTCCTAATCTTAGAGGAAAAGCTTTCAGTTTTTCACCATTGAATATGATGTTAACTTTGGGCTTTTCATATATGGTCTTTATAATGTAAGATAGTTTTCTTGTATTGCTAGTTTGTTGAATGTTTTTATCATGAAAATGTGTCCATTTTGTCAAATGCTTTTTCTGCATCTATTGAGATGATCACGTAATGTTTACACTTCATTCTCTTAATATAACGTATCTCATTGATTGACTTTCACATCATGAACCATCCTTGCATACCAGGAATAAATCCCACTTGGTTATGTGTGATCTTTCCATTATACTGTTAAATTTGGTTTGCTAGTACATTTATATTCATCAGGGATATTGGCATGTCATTTTCTTTTCCTGTGGTGTCATTTTCTAGCTTTGGTATTAGGATAATGCTGGCCTTATAAACTGAGTTTGGGCTTGTTCCCTCCTGTTCAGTTTTTTAGAAGAGTTTGAGAAGGATTGGCATTAATTCTTTTTAAATTGTTTGGTATAATTCACCCTTGAAGCCATCTTGTCCAGGGCTTTTTTTTTGTGGGGAGGAGTTTGATTATAGATTTGATGTCTTTATTATTTATAGGCTTGTTTAAAATTTTTATTCTTCATGATTCAATCTTGGTAGGTTGTCTGTTTCTAGGAATTGGCCCATTTCATCTAGGTTATCTAACTTGTACAAGTGTTCCTGGTACTCTTTTATAGGCCATATAAAAGACTAGTAATGTCTAGGTAAGTAAAAAACTAGTAAAAGACTAGTAATTCCATATAATCACTAGTAATGTAACTTCTTTCATTTTTTTTAATTTTAGTTATCTGAGTCTTCTCTCTTTTTTTCTTAGTTAATCTAGCTAAAGGTTTGTTAATTTAGTTGCTTTCAAAAAACCAACTCTTAGTTTCATTGATTTTTCTATTGTTTATTTTATTTCTTCTCTAATCTTAATTATTTCTTATTAACTTTGTGCTTAGTTTGTTCTCCTTTTTTTAGTTCCTTGAAATGTAAAGTTAGGTTGTTCATTTGAGATCTTTCTTCTTTTTAAATGTAAATGTTTATCACTATAAACCTTCTTCTTGTACTGTTTTTTTTTTTTGTTGCATCCTGTAAGTTTTGGTGTGTTGTGCTTTCATTTGTTTCAAAATATTCGCTTTTGTTTCTTCTTTGGCTTATTGATTGTTAAGAATGAGTTGTTTAATTTCCACATTTATAAATTTTCCAGTTTTCCTTCTGTCATTAATTTCTATATTAATTCTCTTGTGTTTGAAAAATATATTTGGTATGATTTCAATCTTCTTAAATTTTTAAGACTTATTTTGAGACCTAACATGTGATCTATCCTGGAAAATGTTCTGTGTGTGCTTGAGAATAATATGTAATCTGCTATTGTTGGGTGGAATGTTTTATATACGTTAGGTCCATTTGTTCAATAGTGTTGTTCAAGCCCTCTATTTCTGCGTTTATCTTCTGTATGAATATTCTACCCATTATTGAAAGTGGGGTATTAAAATCCCCAACTTTTTTTGGTTTTTTATTTTATTTTAGCGTATTATGGGGGTACAAGTGTTAAGGTTACTTATATCGCCCATGCCCCCTTACCCCAAGTCAGAACCTCAAGCATGACCATTTCCCAAACATTGCACATCTCACTCATTATGTTTGTATATAGCCATCCCCTCCTCCTCCCTCCCACCTGCCCGACACCCGATAAATGTTATTCCTATATGTCCACTTAGGTGTTGATCTGTTAATACCAATTTGCTAGGGAGTACATGTGGTGCTTGTTTTTCCATTCCTGAGATAGTTCACTTAGTAGAATGGGTTCCAGCTCTATCCAGGAAAATACAAGAGGTGCTATATAACCATTGTTTCTTAAAACTGAATAGTACTCCATGGTATACATATACCACATTTTATTAATCCACTCACGTATTGATGGGCACTTGGGTTGTTTCTACAACTTTGCAATTGTGAATTGTGCTGCTATAAACATTTGAGTGCAGGTGTGTTTTTCATAAAGTGACTTTTGATCTTTTGGGTAGATGCCCAGTAGTGGAATTGCTGGATCAAATGGTAGATCTACTTGTATTGCTTTAAGGTATCTCCAGATTGCTTTCCACAGAGGTTGAACTAGTTTGCAGTCCCACCAGCAGTATAGGAGTGTTCCTATCTCTCCGCATCCATGCCAACTTTTATTGTTTAGGAACTTTTTTTTTTAACATTTTTTTTTATTTCAGCGTATTATGGGGGTACAGATTTTAAGGTTTCAATAAATGCCCATTTCCCACCCTCCACCCAAAAGTCTGAGTCTCCATCATGACCATCCCCCAGATGGTGCACATCTCACTCATTATGTATGTATGTACCCGTCCCCTTCCCCCCTCCCACCTGCCCAATACCCTATTACTGTAGTACCTATGTGTCCACTTAGGTGCTACTCAGTTAATACCAGTTTGCTGGAGAATATATCTGGTGCTTGTTTTTCCATTCTTGGGATACTTCACTTAGTAGTATGGGTTCCAGCTCTAACCAGGAAAATATAAGATGTGCTATATCACCATTGTTTCTTAGAGCTGAATAGTACTCCATGGTATACATATACCACATTTTATTAATCCATTCTTGGATTGATGGGCACTTGGGCTGTTTCCACAGCCTTGCAATTATGAATTGTGCTGCTACAAACATTCGAGTGCAGGTGTCTTTTTTGTAGAGTGTCATTGGATCATTTGGGTAGATGCCCAGCAATGGGATTGCTGGATCAAATGGTAGATTCACTTCTATCACTTTAAGGTATCTCCATAATGCTTTCCACAGAGGTTGAACGAGTTTGCAGTCCCACCAGCAGTGTAGGAGTGTTCCTCTCTCTCCGCAACCACGCCAGCATTTATTGTTTGGAGATTTTTTGATAAAGGCCATTCTCACTGGGGTTAAGTGATATCTCATTGTGGTTTTGATTTGCATTTCCCCGATGATTAGAGATGTTGAGCATTGTTTCATATGTTTGTTGGCCATTATTCTGTCTTCTTTTGAGAAGTTTCTGTTCATGTCCTTTGCCCACTTTTTGATAGGGTTATTTGATTTTTTCCTTCTTGATTTTCCTGAGTTCTAAATAAATTCTCGTTATTAGCCCTTTATTGGATGTGTATCTTGCGAAAATTTTCTCCCATTCTGTGGGTTGTCTGTTTGCTCTCTTGACAGTTTCTTTGGCTGTGCAGAAGCTTTTTAATTTGATCAGGTCCCATTTATTTTTGTTGCTGCTGTGATTGCCTTTGGGGTCTTCTTCATAAATTCTTTGTCTAGGCCAATGTCTAGAAGAGTATCTCCAACGTTTTCCTGTAGAATTCTAAAACTTTCACACCTAAGGTTCAAGTCTGCTACCCAGCGTGAGTTGATTTTTATGAGAGATGAAAAGTGTGGGTCTTGTTTCAGTCTTCTACATGTGGCTATCCAGTTTACCTAGCACCATTTATTGAATAAGGATTCTTTATTCCTCCCTTTAGTTTTATTAATGGTTGTTTCACATATTTGAGTGCACTAATGTTAGGTGCACATATATTTAAAATTGTTAAATTTTCCTGGTGAATTGACTGGTTTATTATTATATAATGTATTTATTTGTCTCCTTCAAAAGTTTTTACTTAATGTCAGTTTTGTCTGATATAGTAATGGTATAACCATCACTGATATGTTTTGTTTACCATATGTATGGAATATCCTTTTCCATCCTTTCACTTTCATTCTATGTGTGTCATTAAATCTAAAGTGAGTCTTATAGACGAATATAGTTGAATCTTGTTTTTAAATCCATTCTATTTCATGTTCTCTGATTGTGGAGTTTAACCCATTTATATTTAAAGTAATTATTGATAGGGAAAGACTTATACTACTGCCATTTTGTTAATGGTTTTCTGTCTTGTAGCTATTTTTGTCTCCTTTCCTCTCATGTTCTTCCTTTGTGTTTTATTTATTTTTTGTAGTGATTTTTTTATTCCTTTATTACTTTCTTTTGTTTGTCTTCTATAGCTATTTTTATTGGTTATGATGGGGCTTAAATAAAATATTTTATGGTCATAATATATTCTAAGCTGATCACGAATTAACTTCAATTGCATATAAATACTCGTTTATTCTCCCCCTACATATATGTTTTTGATTTCACAAATTACATCTTTTTATATTGTGTATACATTAGCATGTTTTGTTATATTTTTATATTTTTTTCTTTGGCTTCTTCTTTAGTTCTTAACACAGGAACTGTAGTACTAAACACTGAGTTTTGTGGACGAGGCATCAATATGCTTTTGTCCAAGTCTTCATACATTTGAAAGTTAATTGAATTATTCAAATTGTATTGACTTAGATCTTGGGAACTTAATGTATGTAACATGTATGTTATTTCCATGTTCTTGTTTCCCTGACTCTTCCCATGCTAGATGCCCTATTGAATCTTTCCTGGTTGCCAGAAGCAGATTTGTTAGTGTGGGAGAGTGTGGGGGCCTAAGGAAGGGCACGGGCATGTGCTATCCCCTGTGCTAAGTTTTATGAGGGAGGAAATGCATGAATAATAAGATGTGTAAAAATAACATTATGATAGTGAGTCATAACTGAAAAAAAGAAAGAGGGAAGGAGTGGGGAGAAAGGAAGGAGGAAAAGAGGGATGAAAAGAAGGGAAGGAGGGTGGGAGGGAGGAAAAAAGAGAGGGAGGCAGAGGGAGGAAGGCAACAGTCACAAACTAAGGCAAGAAATCTCTTTAAAATGATGATTAATACACTCATCAGGTGGAATGCACAGAATGAAAATGAAGCAAACATAAATGGACATTCCTCTGACTGTGGGACAGTCTTGCACATACTCCAAAGGCCCTATTGAAGCACAGTACCAGGGTTTTTGGAGTTTAGGATTTGAGAGGCAACCATAAAGTAGAATCAGTCCTTGTTTAGTTTAAATAAGCTCTTACCTTTCTGGAATGACTTGTAATACATATTCTCTAGGTTTATCAAAGGGTTAAAAAACCTTCTAGTTTAAAAATAAGCCAGATTCTGACTTGTCAGAGATAATTCATCTACAGATTGGCCTAAAGGCAAGGGTATGGGCTAACAGAAATGACAGGCTTTCTTTTAGCTAAGTGATCTCTTCTCCCTAGAGACTTGACATTTTAGTAGTTTTACCTAATTGGTGTTGCTTTAGCCAGTGCATTTCAAATTCACTTTTAATTAATCACCTCCTCCTATGTGATTTCATATTATTTTGCTTTGTATTCATTCATTCCCTTCAATAAATATTTATTGAGTGCCTGTTCTATACGAGAAACTATTCTATAAAGTGCTGAACTACAGACAGGGTAGAATTCTATAATAGTAGGGAAGAAAGACCTTGAATAAACAAGTGTGCTGAGTGATGAAATAGAGATATACAGGGACCATGTGCGGAATCTCCCCTGCTTTTGCACTTGCTCCATTAAGGTGAGTTCTACAATTGTAAGTGGGTACATTTGCCTGTTCTACTTGATTGTAAGCTGTTGAAGAGAAAGGACTATCCTTTATTTTAAAAATCATACTCTTTTTCCCATTGTTCCATAATATAATTATTTCTCAGTAAGTATTTGTTGAATTGAACTGGAAAATATTGGACTTGGGTTAAGAAAACATGCTCTAGTTGCAACTCTGCCACTAACTAGCTGTCTCATTTTGGAAAGTCACTATAACTTGGTAAGTTTTAATTCCCTCATTTGTAAAATTAAAAGAGTGGACTAGAGTCAATGAGGTCACATTTAATGGTTACTGAAAGATAGGTATAGCTGACAAGTGATGTCCTGTCAACATCTTTAGGTTTAATAATAATGTCTTCCAATTGACTATAGAGATATAGATTTAACACATTATTAAAAGTGTGTTGGTTTATTATTATTTTAACACACAACAAGGTGGTTGAAGAATATGGCATGGCGAATTTTTTGGCTTATTTTCTCAATTTTGCATTCTTTCAATAAAAGTTCGCCAAATAGAGAGGCAATATGATATGGTGGTTAAAAGAATGGCCTCTGAAGTCAGACTGTTACTTTCGTTCTACCTCCATCATTTATTCAAGAGTGGAGAGAAGGGCCCAGTACCCTTCCCTAACAGCTCTTCATTGCACCCATTTAAGTGCTGAGTACGTTTTCATTGCTGCATAAATATTTGAAGTCTGATGGAATTTTCTTCTCCTCTGGCACATTTCTTTCTATGTTTTTGCCTAATGTGATAAAGCTTTGTACAACATTTATGCACTTCTTTTCTTCTATTCATAGTAAACAAGGCATAAGTTTTTGAGTCAGACTTCTGGGTTCATATCCCAACTCTGCCCATTATTAGCTATGAACTTGGGCAAGTCACTAAACATTTCAGTGCCTCAGTTTTCGTTTATAAAATAAGCTTGTGAATAGTTCTACTTCATAGGATTTAAGTGAAAATAGCATGAGTTAATGTCTGTAAAGTTCTTAGCACAGCATCTGGAACATAATAATGCTCAATAATCTCTCTCTCTCTCTCTCTCTCTCTCTCTCTCTCTCTCTCTCTCTCTCTTTCTCTCTCATCATTCCCCTCCCCATTTCAACTATAAGTTCCAGAGGCTGACATTTAAAAATTCTGCAGTGCCTATATACAGACACTCAATAAAGGTCAGTTGATTTCAGCTGAATGGCAGGATTCCATATTGTTCCTAAACTTATCTTCCCAACTCATATTTTGGGCAAGGCTAACTAAAGCACATCACTATAGACCACCACTAACATATCTATCATTTATTGAATGTTTACAATGTGTCCCAAGCATATGTATTTCATTTGATCCTAATAATCCTTTATGGTAAACATTGAGACAACAATTTAAGAAAAAGAAATAGGATTAGAAAGATTCTGTAATTTTCCCATGGTCACAGCATTAGTAATGAGTGGAACCTGAAAGAAAATTGAGGTCCATGCAACACTGGAGCTATGCATGAAAACCTGTGCAAAACAACATCTCATATTTGTGTAAAACTTTAGTTTTTTAAAACACTGTTACATCCTTGATTTTTCTTAATCCTCACAATAGCCCCATATAGTAGCAGGGCAGGGGAAAAAAAACCAAGGGTCATTACCATGAAATAACATATCTAAGGTCACACAGTTACTAAATGATATTGTTGGAACCAGAATTCATAGCTCAGTGTTCAGTCCCAATTTTTCCACTATTCCATCCTGTTTTCCTACCCAGCATACTCCCTTTCTAGGTATGAACATGTGACTTCTTGTCCCTGTCTCTGTCATCAAAAAATGGGTAAAAGATGAGGTACACTTAGTGACCCTAGATGTGAAATTTGAAAGTTTGGTGTCTACATAAAATTTGCATTTACCTTCTCTGTTTTTATTTACAGATCCTATGGAAAGTATTAATTGGGATTTTGAAAGGTATAAGGAAAATGGTTTTCCAAACTTGAAGTGTTAAATAAAAATAAAGTTTTTGCCTTAATTATATTTTCTTATTACAAGCCTAGGAGCATCTGCAGTTTCTTGCAGCCACAGGAAAAAGGTTTGGATTTACGTAAACCCCATTGTTCCTAGCTGTGAAATATAGCCACAGTTTTAATATATAACAGCTTTAATATAGAAACTTACAGAATTAGAGCTAATTCTTATATGAGTCCTGAAAGGCAAGTGTTATCATTTCTATTTCCAGATAAGGAAATTGAGGTTCAGAGAAGTTAAGTAATTGCTCAAGGTCATGCAGAGGCAACTATTAAATAGCAAAACTGTGATTCAAACCCAGATCAGTCTGATTCCAAAACTTGTGCTTCCCACTTGCACTGTTACTTCTATCAAAAAAAAAAAAAAAAAAGCGAAAAATAATCTGAGTTTTCTACCTTCCTTTGGCTGATAAAAGTACTTTAAATGGTGATCTCTGAGTCAAACTGGGGAGGTTTTGAGAAAACAACTCAAAGTCTAATTATGTAAAACCCATGTTGGTGAGAAGGCCAAGCAGAAATGAGTTATCAGCTACTTGGGGGTGAAGTTTTCCACTACCTAACTGAATATTCAATTAGTCCTGCTGGGCTAAATGAAATGTGGTATTGTACACTTAAGTGCCAAAGTACCTGCTGTGAGACCTTTCAAAGAAATCTTCTTTATTCTAGATCTCACCCATAAGCCAACAAAACAGACATTGATTGAAAATTATCTGTGGGTTGAGTTCTGCAAAACTGGTATTGGACCCAAGACATTCCAGTTGGAGCACAGGTACTGACACTGAAAATACATTTGGAAGGATTTACCTGGTACAAATTTATTAGCACACAACCGACAATAATATATTTTCTACATAGGTCATTTATTTCATACTTGTAATATGTTATTTTCAGTGTAATTTGTGCAGCAAAGACTATGCATATATCACTTTATATGCAATTTCCTAAATAATCATTCACCAGTAAAGAAAGGTTCGAACTCAATCATTTGATATTTTTCCTTTCTTACTTTTATAATTCCCCATTGAAGACAACAATATTCCTTACACTTATTTAAGCAGATAATGTGTAGAAAGTACGGAGGGTAATGGAGGAACTTACTGTCTGTTTGTAGTCTACCAGGTGGCCTTTTTCAATTAGGAAGGCAGCACATTAAAAACAGCACCTCATACCATGTGGAAAGGATCAACAGACAACCTAAAAAGGACCTTGATAATGATCACATCCTTCTCCACTGGTATGGTTACTATATCATAGCAGACAAGCCCTTTTTGAGCTCCAGAAATTGCCTAGACCATTCAAGATAGAAATCAATCTACTTCAACTGAAGTGGAAAAGAAAATAAAGAACAGTGAAACAAATCCCTCCAGGAGGGAGAATCCCATAGTAAGTCTCATTATAAAGTGCAATGCAGGCTCTTGAGACCCAGGAGAACCCAGGTGATTGGATGAGTAGGAGTTTTGCACACTTGAATGTCATTTACAAGTACCGCTTATCTTCAAGCCCACTTTTCAGAGACCTCCACAGCATTCTTTTAGCTGTTCACATGTAAAATCCCTCTTGATTTACAAAGAATTCTCTAAGGAAAAATGGAAAGGACTGATATTCCTCTGTTGCCTTGGTCCAGGGGAAGGTGCTTTAAAAATCACGCAGTGTTTCTGAAAATGAAATTGCATTCTCTGCTAAACATCTGCATTCCAAATGGTTCCCCAACTAGTGAAAACACAATTGCTTTTGCCTTAAAGTAGGCTCTGACTAAAGTATGTGCTCCTCTGATCTAGGGCTGTGTCAGTCATTGGGTTTGGTCCATGACGGTCTTGGCATTCAGTCTACACTTTCTTTTTTGTGACATTGCTGATCTCTGCTATATTCTTCTGTTGGAGCAGAAAAGAGCTGGCACCTTTTCAAAAGTAATCTAAAGCAATCACTCTAGTTCCTAATAACTTTGGATTACATGTACATTTCTGTTACAGGAAAGTAAAAGGCTATTACTTTTTTCTTAAAACCAAGCTCCTTAATTGAAAAATGAAACTCATACAATAGCAGCATTCACAATAAAATAGTTTTGTGTCTGGATACACGATAAAACCCATAATGTTTAGTTTTGCATTTCAATTCTCTTATAGTCTGTTCTATGAGTCCAAAGTGTTTAGATCTCCTTTAATCCTCATTAATATCACACATACTGGGAATTAATTTATTCTAAGGACATGAGATATCAGACCAATCATTTAAGGCTTACAAATGCCTAAGAATATTATTGTCACAAATACAGTGACACTTTCAGAATGGCAGGGATCAGAGAAACAGAGCAGGATTGTGTGAGTGTGTTTGTGCATGTGTTAGGGTGGCAGGCAAGAGAAGGGGTGTATCTGCTCCCAAACTATAGGATCTGCCTACAGATGAAACACTTCCACATGCCCTGCGGGTTGGCCATACCCCTACAATACCCAAATATTAAACAGAGTTTCTCAGAGCAACAGACTCTAGGACCTTCACTAAATCAAGATTTAAAATAGGAATTATTCTCACAGAATTCCTTCCTTTAGAGTATGCCAATTTTATGTTTCAGTCTCCTGGAATCACATGAAAAATCAGGATAGAGGAAAGTTTTTACTGTCAAAATGCTGAAAGATTTGGTTTTTATGAAAATAATGTTCATATTTTTTATAGATAGAAACCCTAGATCTTCTGAGGTCTGACCTGCATTAGAGATCATATAAGTATAGAGGTCTGAGGGGAAACTCTGATGCATTTTGCTAATTTCTTCAAATTATTGAATTGCTATATTTATCCACTAGCAGATATAGAGGTGTTTATTTACCAGAGACAAGTGACACATGACATAGTTTTCTCAGGATCTCCGTTGGCTTTCAAACATAATGTTGCTTGTTGACATTTTCAATTCTCAAAGAATAGCAAAAACTATTGAAATAGCTAAAACTATTTGCACATAAGCCTAATAACTAAATACGGGAAACAATTTGGGGCAGATAATTTTGTTCATTCATTCAACAAATATTAATTAAACACCTACTGTAACCCAGTGCTTTACCTGATATTCAGTTTACAGCATTATATCAGATCAATATTGTCACTGCCCTGATGTTGATTTCGGACTAATGGAGGATACCTTGAATAAAAAACTGTGGAGATAATCATTTAATTACAACTTTGATAGCACCACTAATAGCACCACTAGAAGTTTAGAGGCCGTGAGAATATGTAAGAGAGGCTTTAGGGATAGCTTCCCTGAGAAAGTGACACTTCAACTGAGAAAGCTAATGTATATGAAAGTAAAATCTGTTCCACTCTAGATCAACTTGGCAAATAAAATCAGAATGTGTTAATTTACAACCTGAAATGTATATCTCCACAGGAAAAAAATGCATTCCAAAAGGCAAATAGATAAAATTTGAAACTCCCAAATGTAGGTTTTCTTATTATTTAAAACTGACAAAATGTACACTGGGGAAAGTAATCCTTATTCAATAAACAGTGCTAGGAAAACTGGATAGCCACATGTAGAAAACTGAAATAGGACCCACACCTTTCACCTCTCACAAAAAATAACTCACGCTAGGTAACAGACTTGAACCTTACCTGTGAAAGTTTTAGAATTCTAGAGGAAAACATTGGAAATACTCTTGTAGACATTGGTCTAGGCAAAGAATTTATGAAGAAGACCCCAAAGGCAATCACAGCAGCAACAAAAATAAATGGGACCTGATCAAATTAAAAAGCTTCTGCACAGCCAAAGAAACTGTCAAGAGAGCAAACAGACAACCCACAGAATGGGAGAAAATTTTCACAAGCTACACATCCAATAAAGGGCTAGAACTCAGGAAAATCAAGAAGGAAAAATCAAACAACCCTATCAAAATGTGGGCAAAGGACAAGAACAGAAATTTTTCAAAAGAAGACAGAATAATGGCCAACAAGTATATGAAACAATGCTCAACATTTCTAATCATCAGGGAAATGCAAATCAAAACCACAATGAGATATTATCTATCTCCAGTAAGAATGGCCCTTATCAAAAAGTCCCCAAACAATAAATGTTGGCATGGATGTGGAGAGATAGGAACACTCCTACACTGCTGGTGGGACTGCAAACTAGTTCGACCTCTGTGGAAAGCAATCTGGAGATACCTTAAAGCAATACAAGTAGATCTACCATTTGATCCAGCAATTCCACTACTGGGCATCTACCCAAAAGATCAAAAGTCACTTTATGAAAAATACACCTGCAGTCAAATGTTTATAGCAGCACAATTCACAATTGCAAAGTTGTGGAAACCCAAGTGCCCATCAATTCATGAGTGGACTAATAAAATGTGGTATATGTATACCATGGAGTACTGTTAAGCTTTAAGAAACAATGGTAATATAACACCTCTTGTATTTTCCTGAGTAGAGCTGGAACCCAGCCTACTAAGTGAAGTATCTCAGGAATGGAAAAACAAGCACCACATGTACTCACCAGCAAATTGGTATTAATGGATCAACACCTAAGTAGACATATACGAATAACGTTTATCGGGTATCAGGCAGATGGGAGGGGGAGGAGGGGATGGGTATATACAAACATAATGAGTGAGATGTGCAATGTTTGGGGGATGGCCATGCTTGAAGCTCTGACTCGAGGGGGTGGGGGCATGAGCAATATGCATAACCTTAACATTTGTATCCGCATAATATGCTGAAAAAAAAAGAATCAATGCCAAATAATTGGGAGGTAGTTAAATTAAAAAAAAAAACACCAAAATATTCCATTCATAATGTTATGAATGCCTATCGTATTTTGATTCAATAAAAAATTCCAATCTGAAAAGATTTCATTCCAAAAAAATAAAAAAATAAAACTGATACCATCTAGAATCAAGTCAATTCATTATATTTTAAGTAAAGTTCCTTACTACAAAAACAGAAAGAATAAAGCAAGCCAGAAAGAAAGAAAAGGAGAGAGAAATGGAGGGAGGGAGGGAGTAAAATGTGGACAATCATTTTAACATGGTTTCAAAATAATACAAAGAGTTTTATATCATTGCTGGCACTGGTAGCAACATTGTGCTGCTAGGATAATCTTAAAAACAAAACAAAACTCTCTGATTTTGATAACAAGGACATGCCCCAAGTGGGAATTACTGAAATATTTATTAAGCAAGTAGGATGACAATACTGACAGATCTCTGAGGAATTCTGTACCAAATATTCAAGCTGAGATGACCCTTCTAAAGTAATATAGGTATGCTGAGGATTTAGGTTTTCCAACAGTTCCAAACGCTTTAACCCTGGGCTTTGTCATTTCTATCTACCCACATTGCTAGGAATAGGATCTTTCACTCATGGAGTACTTAAAACCTTCAGTGGGAGAAATGGATTTGAATCTCACTGAACCATCAATCAGCTATAGGCCCCCACAAGAAGTTATTTAACTTCTCTTAGCCTCAGTCACCTTATCTGTGATATGAAGATGATAATGCTTACTTAGGATTGTTGTGAGGAATGAATGAGGTAATACTTCTAATGTAGTTAGCATCATGCTTGTCTGGTACTTTGCCAAGGCTCAAATTTTAGGGCAATAGCTGTGATGATGATGATGTAAATGACTATGAAGAAGCCACTCCAATGACAGGGCTGGAATAAGACATTTAGTAACTCCAAGCCATGAAATGATTACTAGTCCCACCAATATACTTTAACATAAATTTTTATTCTTTTAATTAATATCACAACACTCATATTTATAAAGCAATTAAAATAGCTTTCCCAGATTTTTCTTATTGCAAAGTTTTGGCTATTTTTAGCAATAGGACCTTCTTTCATTTATGGGAGGTGGGGGAAGGGGGCATGCCTTACTAGTTCTCTAAACACATCCTTAGTTTGCCTACTGGGTAATTAATTCAACATTGCCCAACATAATGAATGGGAGATGTTAAAAAATAAAAACAAAGAAGGTAAATTCTCTGGTTAAATGCTATCACAATTAGAGAATAGCTGTTTTAGCCTCTTCATGAAGAACTATTTGACTACTTTTCTAGCTTCATCGCTCTCTGTTTCCCAATCTTCTGCTCTAAGTCCAGTTTCTTTTGTACTCGATTCAATTCTGTTTCTCCCAACCATTTTTAATACAACAGTCTGAATATCATGCCACAAAAGTATGGCTACCAGGAAGTGACCACTGATTCATAAAGTTTGCTCCCTTACTTCCAACTCATGGTTTGGCTTCACTTACAGATACTGAGTCCCATGCTAGTCACATGAATCAACTTCCTCTCCTGGCTTCCTATTTGTGACCCATTTTATTGGCTTTCACAAGCTTCTGCCTTATGGTGGGCCTTCACCTCTAATGTGAAGGCGCGAGTCAACATTTATTGAATAGGGCTTCATTTCTCCAGTGTATATTGTTGCCTGCTTTGTTGAAGATCAGTTGGTTGTAGCTAGATGGTTTCATTTCTGGGTTCTCTATTCTATTGGTATATGTCTCTACTTTTATACCAGTACTATGCTCTGTGCATCAAAGAAAAATAATCAACAGAGTTAATAGGCAACCTATAAAATGAGACAAAATATACACAAACTATACATCTGATAAAGGGCTAACATCCAGATCTACAAAGAACTCAATCAACAAGATAAAAATGAACAACCCCATCAAAAGGTAGGCAAAAGACATGAACAGATATTTTTCAAAAGAAGATAGAAAATGGCCTACAAATATATGAAAAAATGCTTAGCATCACTAATCATCAGGGAAATGCAAATGAAAACCACAATGAGATACTACCGTGTCAGAATGGCCATTATTAAAAAGTCAGAAAACCAGAGATGCTGGCATGGATGCAGAGAAAAAAGAATGCTTATTTCAGTCCCACTGTTGGTGGGACTGAAAATAATACCACCTCTATGAAAAACAGTATGGAAAATCCTCAAAGAAATAAATGTAAACCTACCATTCAATCCAGCAATCCCACTGCTGCATATTTATCCAAAGGATATGAAGTCATTTTATCAAAAAGATACCTGCACTCAAATGTTTATCACACCACAATTCACAATTACAAAAATGTAAAATCAACCTAAGTGCCCATTAATTCATGAGTGAATAAAGAAAATGTGGCAAATATATTAATATGTATATACCATGGAGTACTACTCAGCCATAAAAAGGAATGAAATAATATCATTTGCAGCAACTTGGATGGAACTGGAGACCATTATCCTAAGCCAAGTGTCTCAGGAATGGGAAAATAAACACCATATGTACTCTCTAATAATTGGAAGTTAAATAGTAGGCACATATGGGCACAAAAAGATGTAAAGGACAATGGAATCAAAGAAGGGAGGACAGTGGAAGGAAGAGAGGGGTAAAAACTTACTTACTAGGTACAATGAACACCATTCGGATGATGGGCACACTAAAAGCCCCAACTTAAACATTGTACAAGGCATCCATGTAACAAAAACCTTTGTACTCCCTTGATATTTAAAAATAAAAATAAAATAAAATATCATTATAGCATAGCGACCTTGGGTTTTACTGCAAGCTAGCAATTTAGCTGGCATCTGATGCAAAACCAATAAGGGAGCTCCTCATGGATAGAAAAAAGATCAAGCAGGAAGATAAGTGAACTTTATCAAGACACTTGGAATACCATACTATAAAGTCCAGAGGCTAACTCACTGGAAGCATAGGTCTACTGAGGTATCACAATGCCCAGCATGCATAATTTGTCCATTTAAAAGCTGTTATTTGAAAACACAGTTTGAGTCAAGTATCAAATCTGTACATGTCGGGACGAATAACACCGCCAGACAGAGGGTCTCTACAGAAAAGACCAATTCTAGCAGAAACTAGAGGAAAGAAGCAAGAAGACGAGCATACAGCAGACAAGGGCCGGAAGGAGGGGTACCTGAGACCCCGGGAGACTCCACGGGAGGAGGCTGCGGAGGAGAACTGGAGGCTGAGACCACCGGAGCAGCCCGGAGACCAGCGGCAAGGGTAGGTGGAATTGCTGTTTCCCCTCCCCTGCATTCGGGACTGCTGGCGGGCTCCCCAGTGGGTGGAGAGACCTGCGGACATCAGCCCAGAGACTGCCGCCGCTTGCCAACGGTGAGCCTGTAGCAGACGTGGCACCAGGTTCCCAACTTCCTCCGGGCACCTCCGTGTGCACGGACCCGAGCCGCGCGGAAGGCGCCATATTGCCTCCTCCTCCCCTCCGCCGACCCTACCCGCGGCTGCCCAGAGAGACAATACAGCCACCAGCCGAGGCACCTCCAGGGAACGGGACCTTCCCGTTTGGGACCCCGCCCGCCCTCCCAGGTGCTGCTGGCACCGTGTTCCCAGGAAAACGGTGCCGACTCAGAGGCTGAGAGACATAGATCCAGCTTGGGCTCCCTGTGGGTGAATTAGGACCGGAAATCCTCTCCCTGGTGGGAATACAGTTTGAACTCTGGGACCCAGAGGTCGGACCTGCAGACCAGATCCCCTGCACCGAGGGCTAGCATTGCCCCGGGCACAGAAGGATTATACGCGAACAGCCTACTGAGGGCTGTGTGCCTCCAGGGGCGGATCAGCGTCCTAGAGGGCAACCCTCCTCCCAGGAGGAGGCCGTGCGCCCAACCCAGGTGGCGTTCCTGTGCAGGGAACCTCCCCGCCGGCACCACAGTCCGGGGAGGCCTGGTGGCTTGTGGTCTGGCCTGCTGGCAGAGGCCCAAGAGTAGCTGCAGAGTTGGGGAGGGTGGAAAGAAGCGAGGCCTGCTGCAGACTGCGGGTCTCAGACAGCCCCACCCCCACCTCCAGACTTTCTGGCTGAGCGGGACCATTCCAGCCCTGCCCTGACAGCTTTCCCTGTAAGCTGAGAACAGAACTTTGACCCCTGCTAACGGCCTGAGGGCAGGCTTACCCAACCCAGCTCCGCCCAGAACGAGAGCTGATAACAGGACTCAAAATCAACACCATAGCCTGTTCCTCCAAGCAAACGCCACCTACTGACAGGGGCGGCATCTTGCACAGCCTTTCCACGGCATCCACTGACTCAATATACAGGGAGTGGTCCAATTTCACCCACAGGCACCACCTAACGCCTCAGAAACTAAACAAGGTGTGTGAATACCCAAACAATAACCTAAGGAAAGAAACAACAACTGATCGACATGGGAAGAAGTCAGCGAAAGAACTCAGGAAATATGAAGAACCAAACGGAAAACACACCCCCAAGGAGGAGCACCAGCCCCCTAGAAACGGACACCGACCAAAATCAGGCAACCAATATGACAGAAAAGGAATTTCGTATGTGGATCATAAGAACACTCACCCAGCTGCAACAACAACTCAATAACCAACACCAAGAAAACACAAAAAACCTCCAAGAAATGGAACAAAGGTTCAACAGAGAGATTGACACAGTGAAGAAAACTTTAACCGAAGTCCTGGAGATGAAGAATCAACTCAGAGAACTACAAAATACTGTGGAAAGTCTCAAGAACAGGGTAGATCAAGCAGAAGAAAGAATCTCAGAGCTTGAAGATAACACCTTCCAATTAAATAAATCAGTCACAGAAATACAGCAGAGAAACAAGAGAAAAGACCAAAGCCTACAAGAGCTGTGGGATTATGTGAAAAAACCTAACGTGAGGGTCATAGGTTTAGCCGAAGGGGAGGAAGACAACACTCAAGGGCTGGACAAGCTTTTTGAAGATATAATAGAGGAAAATTTCCCAGGCCTTGCTCAAAATCTCGATATACAAGTTCAAGAAGCCCAGAGGACCCCTGGGAGATTCAATGCAAACAGGAAGACGTCACGTCATGCAGTCATCAGACTGACCAAAGTATCAACTAAAGAGGCCCTTCTAAGAGCTGTAAGACAAAAGAAGCAAGTGACATACAAGGGAAAGCCAATTCGAATAACATCAGACTTCTCTAATGAGACTTTACAAGCAAGGAGAGACTGGGGCCCCATTCTCACTCTTTTGAAACAAAACAATGCCCAGCCTAGAATATTATTCCCTGCAAAACTAAGCTTCATATATGAAGGAGAAATAAAAACATTCTCAGACAAGCAAAGGCTCAGAGAATTCACCAAGACAAGACCAGCCCTACAAGAAGTACTTAAAACAGCGTTACGCACGGAACATCATAATAATAATCCACGGATATAAAAACAACCAAAACCCAAAGATATTAAAGGCCAGATATTACAATGGCTCAAGACAGAAACCATAGCAACAACATCCAACCCAACAGAATGATCAGTAATCTACCTTACCTATCAGTTCTCTCAATAAATGTGAATGGCTTAAACTCTCCACTCAAGAGACATAGGCTGGCTGAATGGATAAGAAAATACAGGCCAAGTATATGCTGTCTTCAGGAAACACATTTAACCTGCAAGGATGCACATAGACTAAAAATAAAAGGGTGGAGATCAATATTCCAAGCAAATAGAAACCAAAAGAAGGCTGGTATGGCAGTTCTAATTTCAGACGATTTAGTTTTTAAACCAACAAAAGTAGTAAAAGACAAAGAGGGTCATTATATAATGGTGAAGGGCACAGTCCAACAAGAGGAGATAACAATTTTAAATATATATGCACCCAACTTAGGTGCACCCAGATTCATAAAGCAAACCTTACTGGAGCTAAGCAAATGGATTAATAGCAACTCCATAATCGCCGGAGATTTCAACACCCCACTGACGGCACGAGACAGATCCTCCAAACAGAAAATTAATAAAGAAATAATGGACTTAAACAAAACTCTAGAACAATTGGGTCTGACAGACATCTACAGAACATTCTACCCAAAATCCACTGAATATACGTTCTTCTCATCAGCTCACGGGACATTCTCTAAGATTGACCATATCCTAGGACACAAAGAAAATCTCAAGAAATTTAAAAAAATAGAAATCATACCATGTACTTTCTCAGATCACAGTGGAATAAAACTAGAAATCAACCCTAACAGAAACTCACATTTCTACACAAAAACGTGGAAATTAAACAACCTCCTACTAAATGATTACTTCGTAAATGAAGAAATCAAGACGGAAATAAAAAACTTCTATGAAGAAAACGACAATGGAGAGACAAGTTATCAACTCCTCTGGGACACAGCTAAAGCAGTTCTGAGAGGAAAGTTTATCTCCATAAATGCCTATAACCAAAAGGCAAGAAGATCACAAATAGACAATCTAATGAAACGACTCAAAGAGCTGGAAAAAGAAGAACAGACCAACCCCAAACCCAGCAGAAGAAGTGAAATCAACAAGATCAAATCAGAACTAAACGAAATTGAAAACAGGAAAGCTATTCAGGAGATTAATAAAACAAAAAGTTGGTTCTTTGAAAAAATAAACAAAATTGACACGCCATTGGCTAAGCTAACGAAAAGCAGAAAAGAGAAATCTCTAATAAGCTCCATCAGGAATGAAAAAGGAGATATCACAACTGATCCCAAAGAGATACAAGATACAATTTATGAATACTACAAAAATCTTTATGCACACAAACTGGAAAATGTGGAGGAAATGGACAAATTTCTAGAAACACACAGCCTCCCTAGGCTCAACCAGGAAGAAATAGATTCCCTGAACAGACCAATCTCAACAGCTGAAATAGAAACAGCAATTAAAAATCTCCCTAAAAAGAAAAGTCCCGGTCCAGATGGCTTCACACCTGAATTTTACCATACTTACAAAGAAGAACTAGTACCTATCTTGCAGAAACTATTCCACAACATCGAGAAGAACGGAAACCTCCCTGACACCTTTTATGAAGCGAATATTACTCTGATACCAAAACCAGGAAAGGATGCAACAAAAAAAGAAAACTACAGACCAATATCCCTAATGAATATAGATGCAAAAATTTTCAACAAAATCTTAGCTAACCGAATCCAGACACTTATCAAAAAAATAATCCACCACGACCAAGTGGGCTTCATCCCAGGGATACAGGGATGGTTCAACATACGTAAATCTATAAATGCAATTCACCACATCAACAGAAGCAAAAACAAAGACCACATGATTCTTTCAATAGATGCAGAAAAAGCTTTTGACAAAATTCAACACCCTTTCATGATACGAACACTTAAGAAAATAGGCATAGAAGGGACATACCTAAAAATGATACAAGCCATATATGACAGACCCGTAGCCAACATCATACTGAATGGGGAAAGACTGAAATCATTCTCACTTAGAACTGGAACCAGACAAGGCTGCCCACTATCTCCACTTCTATTCAACATAGTGCTGGAAGTCTTGGCTACAGCAATCAGACAGGAAAATGGAATCAAAGGTATCCAAATAGGGGCAGAAGAGATCAAACTTTCACTGCTGATGATATGATATTGTATCTAGAAAACCCCAAGGATTCAACCAAGAAACTCCTGGAACTGATCAATGAATTTAGTAAAGTCTCAGGATACAAAATTAATACACAGAAATCAGACGCATTCATATACGCCAACAACAATCTAATTGAGAACCAAATCAAAGACTCAATTCCCTTCACAATAGCAACAAAGAAATTAAAGTACCTAGGAATATATTTAACCAAAGAGGTAAAAGACCTCTACAGGGAGAACTATGAAACACTGAGGAAGGAAATAGCAGAGGATGTAAACAGATGGAAATCCATACCATGCTCGTGGATCGGCAGACTCAATATCGTCAAAATGTCTATACTACCCAAACTGATCTACAGATTCAATGCAATACCTATTAAAATCCCATCAGCATTCTTCACAGATATAGAAAAAATAATTTTACGCTTCGTATGGAACCAAAGAAGACCCCGAATATCAAGAGCAATTCTAGGCAACAAAAACAAAATGGGAGGCATTAATATGCCAGATATTAAACTATACTACAAAGCTGTAGTAATTAAAACAATATGGTATTGGCACAAAAACAGGAATATTGACCAGTGGAACAGATGTGAGAATCCTGATATAAAACCATCCTCATATAGCCGTCTCATCTTTGACAAAGCAGACAAAAACATACGCTGGGGAAAAGAATCCCTCTTCAATAAATGGTGCTGGGAAAACTGGATAGCCACCTGTAGAAGGCTAAAACAGGACCCACACCTTTCACCTCTCACAAAAACCAACTCACGCTGGATAACAGACTTAAACCTAAGATATGAAACTATTAGAACTCTAGAGGAAAAAGTTGGAAACACTCTCCTAGACATCGGCCTGGGCAAAGAGTTTATGAAGAAGTCCCCAAAGGCAATCACAGCAGCAACAAAAATAAATAAATGGGACATGATCAAACTACAAAGCTTCTGCACAGCCAAAGAAATAGTCATGAAAGTAAACAGACAACCTACAGAATGGGAGAAAATTTTTGCATCCTATGCATCCGATAAGGGACTGATAACTAGAATATACTTAGAACTCACGAAAATTAGGAAGAAAAAATCAAATAACCCCATTAAAAAGTGGGCAAAGGACTTGAACAGAAATTTTTCTAAAGAAGACAGAAGAATGGCCAACAAACATATGAAGAAATGCTCAACATCTCTAATCATCAGGGAAATGCAAATCAAAACCACAATGAGATATCACTTAACCCCAGTGAGAATGGCCTTTATCAAAAAATCTCCAAACAATAAATGCTGGCGTGGTTGCGGAGAGAGAGGAACACTCCTACACTGCTGGTGGGACTGCAAACTAGTTCAACCTCTGTGGAAAGCAATATGGAGATACCTTAAAGCGATACAAGTGAATCTACCATTTGATCCAGCAATCCCATTGCTGGGCATCTACCCAAATGATCCAGTGACACTCTACAAAAAAGACACCTGCACTCGAATGTTTATAGCAGCACAATTCATAATTGCAAGGCTGTGGAAACAGCCCAAGTGCCCATCAATCAAAGAATGGATTAATAAAATGTGGTATATGTACACCATGGAGTACTATTCAGCTCTAAGAAACAATGGTGATATAGCACACCTTATATTTTCCTGGTTAGAGCTGGAACCCATACTACTAAGTGAAGTATCCCAAGAATGGAAAAACAAGCACCAGATATATTCTCCAGCAAACTGGTATTAACTGAGTAGCACCTAAGTGGACACATAGGTGCTACAGTAATAGGGTATTGGGCAGGTGGGAGGGGGGAGGGGGGCGGGTATATACATACATAGTGAGTGAGATGTGCACCATCTGGGGGATGGTCATGATGGAGACTCAGACTTTTGGGGGGAGGGGGGGAAATGGGCATTTATTGAAACCTTAAAATCTGTACCCCCATAATATGCCAAAATAAAAAAAAATAATTAAAAAAAAAAATCTGTACATGTCAAAGCCATCACCCACATAAATGTTATATCTCCACTTTGTTGTAATTGTCCACAAAGATTTGCACATCTAACAAGCCCTTTCTCTTCTTTAACACCTACTGAGATTCCCAATACATGCCTTACTTCCTTGATGAACTCTATTTTGAGAAAGCAATCTGTTAACTCTGTTCTCTGAAAATTTTTATACATAATTGGTTTAAATACTTGGTTTAATATTTTGAAACTTATTTATTTATGGCACACAAAAAAGAAGAGTTTCCAATAGGTTAATTTTCCAAATTAAAATTGTCCTAGTTATTCTCTTTGTAACCTTGAACAAGTAGCTTGAGCCTCAGTTTCCTCATATATAAAGTGGTAATAATACATACTTTGAAATATATACTTCTCATGCATGTGAGAATTAAATAAGATGACACATACAGGGGAATTCCTTAACACATAGTAGTTATTTTAATAGTTATAAATTAATGTGGATTTGCTCACTAGGATCATTGATGACAAATATTTGTTATTGTAATAAATTATATTACAGTTATAACTACACAGGCTATAATGGTTTATTTCAATTTATGTTAAATATCCAAGAGTTTCTATATCTTGAACATGTGTGTCCACATATTACAGAAGGTTGTAACATTCCTTTTCTCCTCTCTATCACAGCACTACTACTGCAGCTGTTACTTAATTCCACACACTTCTCTTCATACTTCAATCAAGCTGAGGGGACAGAGGGTTATGGGCTGATCAACTAGATAATAAAACTTGTTGGAACTCTGTTAAAAGCAAAAGTAATAGGATGGCAGGAACCTGCATTTATAAAGCATTAATGTGCCAGCCACTATTGCAACCATTATGTCATTAAATCCTCAACATAACTTTTTGAAACTGACCTTGTTCATAATTTCCATTTTATTGTTAAAATTGAGATATAAAAAGGCTAATTACTTGACATTTTAATCTATAGTTGATGTAAAGGATAGTCCATAAATGCTTGTGGATATTTATTCATCTATTTGTATCTTTATTTTATTTTTTATTTTAGCGTTTTATGGGGGTACAAGTGTTAAGATTACATATATTGCCCATGCCTCCCTGCCCCCTTGAGTAAGAGCTTCAAGTGTGTCCATCCCCCAAAGGTTGCACATCTTACTCGTTGTGGTTGTATCTTTATTTTTAAGAAAATCCTAGAGCAGAGAATTTAAAAAGATGATCTCTCTTGCTTTCAGTTCCCTGCACATGAGTTATATACATTTCTCTCATCTTCATTTGATTCAATGATATACCACTTTTTTCCAGTTTAAGAATATCTGGACTCAGTGTAATGTCCTTTGCTCAATCTCTCTGTTAAGATCACCCCTTAGGAAGCAGAGCTGAACTCTGGACATTGGAGTTCCAGCACCTCCCCCAGGGAAACAGCCCTCATTAAAACAATCTCCTTTAGAGAAGAGTCTTATTTTTACTCATATGGCATTGTTTGTGCATGTACTTTTTAAACCTGAAGATTACAAGCTAAATTTTGTCAACATGTGAATAGTTTTGCTTTTTGATTTACAGAAAATGAAGTAAAGAAATCAATTATGGGGCCCTCTACCATGTGAGGACACAGCGAGAAAACAGCCATTGTGAACAAAGAATCTAGCCCCCACCAGACACTGAATCTACCAATATTTTGTTCTGGGACTTCTCAAGCTCTGGAACTGTGAGAAATAAATTTCCAATGTTTATAAGAAAAAAGGAAATTAATTATGGGGAATTTAATTTCTTCAGTATCAGTAAATCTCCTGGCCATTCATTCATCTAAGAGCCACAGTGGTTACTTAGAGATTAGGTTTGTGTGTGCACGGGGACTAGTTTGTTTATTGAACTGTTTGAACCCAATTATAGAAAGCCCCCCAGTAAATAAGCACAGCCAGAAATATGATCACAGGGAAGAAGTAGAAAAAATAATGAGCTTTCTTTCAGGAGAGTCCAGTTGATTTGTTGATTGGTGGTATCTAAAGAAGCCAATATCAAACAATGCAAGAACACTAGCAGTATTTCTTAGCCAATAATCTAAAATTGCTTTTAACACAAAACCCCACCGGGTTGCCTTGATCTCCAAGTTTCATTGTCCACACTGCCTCAGGAGAGAAACATTCTTCTAATGGATGGATACATAAAGCCTATGTCTGCATGCACTGTATACTTTTTAATTAAATTCAAGGCTCCTCTAGAGAAATAAGTAATCACTAGGCAAATGTTAGTGGCTTTGACACATCTCAGCAACATTTGTTGTGGTGGTTAATTATGACTAAGACAGAGATGTAAGAGGTAGAAAGAAGAGAAAAAGGAAATAAATACTTACCTGGAGCCTACTATGAATCAGGCCATATACCAGGCAACCTGCACACATATCTCCAGAAAAGCAGGTATTATGATCCATTTTACAGATTAGTTTTATTAACAAGACACAGGCTCACAGAAGTTAACTAATAGCTCAAAGACACTTGGCCAGTAAATAGTAGAACCAGGACTGGAACAGGTAATCTCCTGAATTTTAATGTCTGTTACTTTTCTTCTTTCATTCAGGGAAACAAAATCACTGATACCTGGCCATAAGATAACTTCAGGGTAATTGGCATATATTAGAAGGTAGCTATAAAACTGAAAGATATAGAAATAAAATCAAAGGTATGGGGCTCTACTAGTTTGCAGTCCCACCAGCAGTGTAATAACATTCATCGGGTGTGGGGCAGATGGGAGTAGGGAGGAAGGGATGGGTATATACACACCTAATAGGTGTGATGTGCACCATCTGGGGGATGGACATGCTTGAAGCTCTGACTCGGGAGGGGCAAAGGCAATATACATGATGTAAACAATTGTACCTCCATAATATGCTGAAATTAAAAAAAATTAAAAAAAGACATGGGGCTGGTGTTAAAAGGGCCACTCTTGGAAATGAGGTGGAAAGCCCTATGTGTGCTTGAGGGAGATGAGACATAGAGAATGGTTAAGAATATGAGCAGTGGGATCGGCATGGTTGAAGGAAAGCTTGTTGAAGGGAATGCATCTTACTCAGATGAATGAAAAATAGAACATTAAACATTTTTGAGCCAGCTAGGCATAAAGGAAATCTAGCAATTGCTAAGCCTCCAGCCTCAAGAAACATACATCTGGTAAGGACGGTGCCTGGGGGATCTCAGGCTTTGGGGCTCCCATTCCAGTGCACAGTAGTTGTAAGATCATTATTTAACTTCTCTGATTTTCAATCTCCTCATTATAAAGAATATATCATAATGACATTTTTAAAGAGCCACTATCTCTTGCATGTTAACACCTGCTTGCATCACAGGGACCTAATATATGAGGATGAAAACCGGCTCTTATAAGTCAAGTGGGTCTCAAACTTGGCTGCTAATGAGAATCTGTTAGAAAACTTGTAACAATATATCAAATGGTTTTTCTCCACTCCATCCCCAGAGATTATAATTTAATTATTTCAGGAAAATTCTAAAGCATCTGTAGTTTTTAAAAAACCCGAGTTTAAGTCCAGTACATACCAAGGTTGAGAATCTTTGCCTATTAAGACAATGCTGCCCAAAGGTGACTTTATCTCAAGGCTTCTCAACCCTGGATGAACCCACTTGCTAGAGGTAAGAGATGAAGTAAAAAGCCATTTCTATGTGGTCTTGTGTTTTGTCTTTGGGTTTTGGTAACGAAGTATCAATCAGTGTCTAGCGTCACATAGCTGCAGAATTTCTGTGTGCCTTTTTAATAATGACTAGTGACTGCTTCTAAACTACGTTTAGATCCACTATGACAAAGCACAATTTCAGATTAGCAGTTTTTACAAATGACTTGCCGTGATTCTGAAGGAAGAAACATTTTAGTGGAGGAGATATGATCTTTGGAGTCAGACCAGGATTCACATTTATTAATTCAGTTCTGCCATATATGGATATCCTAGTCTAGACTTTCCCATTAGTATCCCAGGGCCAAAGGCCTGGTGCATTTGTGATGGGCTGGCTGGCTGGCTGTTCAGTTATTTGGAGCACACTGAGGAGACTGTTAACTCTGGAGCCAGCAATTCCAAGAGCTCTGGGTATCACTAACACTCAGACTCTAGATCCCAATTAGGGAGGAATGTGGATTCTATCCATTTGTTTCTCCAATTTACCAGCACCAGAATGTCATGTCCATTTACATTTTTAAAATTAAGGAATAATAGCAAGGGTGTGCTCTGGGGCCCCTATTGGAAAGAGCTATAGTTAAAAGCTGGGCTAATTTTTTAACCATTATTATTTATTTTCACTCTTTAATAGAATATGGGTGTACATTTTTTTTTAACAATTTGTGAATCAAAGGTGGGGTGAGGGGCATAGAGGAAATACCAAACTATCTTTCCAGTATCTGTTGAAATGGTTAATAGCACAATTATCATTTAGTCCAAGGTGAAGATTTTGCTTTACTGTCTTGAGGTAAATAATATCTACCTCTTGGGTTTATTATAAAGACTAAATATGAAAGTATATATAAAGTACTTAGTACAATACATGACCCCAAACCATAGCCATTATTAGTTTACAATTGCTTTTGAAGCAAATTCTGAAGATTTTACTCTTTAAAACCGAACTCACATAGAGGCAACAGGCTCAAAGAAAAGGAGGAATTTGGGGGCACTAACACTAAAGATATTAATTTGGCATAAAATAGTGAAATAGTATTGGGCACCATCACTGATAATACCAACATGTTAATAAAAAGCTATGGAAAAAATTTAATCTGTGTCATCCTGTGCATTTGGAATTTGTGCTCATTCAGGCAGAATTTGATGCTTCAGATCCTTTCTTGCTAATACATGCAACATATCAGGCACCAGCAATGCCCTGCTCTGTAGGATCTTTTTCATTCTAGTGAAGAAGATTGACTTACCAAGGAATAATGACAATACAGTGCAATAAAACAGTAAGAATGGTTCATGAAAACTAACATGGAAACATGGGTAGAGTGCAACTAACTGGAGAAGAGAAAGATATGCAAAGATGGTAACCCATTTGGGATTTGAAGGATTAATGCAAATTCAACAAGAAGAGAAGAGAGGTGAACTGGGGCATAATGTTAGGATGAATACATGCTTAAAACACCCAATTCTTGCTCAGATTCAATGAGTAAAGAAGGTTTCAAGCATAATCATTTATAATTATTATCATATATTACAAAGTTATATTTATTACAAATTTTATAATATCTTCCCAACCTGAAGAAAAATCCCTGGAGTATGCTCCATCATCTGTTTTCATCAAAGCCAGGTCAGTATCATTCTCCTGTCATTCACTGGTTGAACATATTTGTTAAATATTCCAGGCCTTTGGCCCTGGAATGCTGATAGTAAATTTCAAGCTAGGACATCCATATATGTTAGAATTTGGTAGAATGGATATGAAATATAATAAATAATTTATATATCTGCTAAGTGTCAGGAATAACTTAAGCATCTGCTAAGTGTACTAGGAACTAAGGATGCAGCCAAAGCAAAGAGAAGCATATCCTGTCTTTGTGGAACTTGAAATCCATGGAAAGCATCAGATGTTTAATAAACACTGAGCATTTGGAGAGGGAGCACTGGCTATTGAAAGTGTTAAGCAGGTGATAATGGGCAAAAATGCTTTTATATCTGCATTCTTTTTACCTCTAAAAAATGGGAATAGTAATTTTTTTTCTTTAAATCCTAGGATTATTGGTGTAGGTTATAACAACACTTCAGAGAATAAGAAATCTATAAAAACATAAAGTGAAGGTGTTATTGGTGTCACTCTCCTTACTGTCCACCTAATTGAATTTATTTAAAATAGCCTATAATTTTTCCCTAAATGTAGACAGATATTCATCAATGATATACTTTCTTGAATTATTGTTCCATCCACATGAAATATTTAGCTCCAATTATTTGCATCATTTGTGAGAAATCGGTAATATGATTATCCTTCTTGTCATCCAGTTACCTCCTTTTAAAGAGGAAACCCCCCCCCCCAAAAAAAACCCACAGACTCCCACCTTTAAATGATAGGCCCACATCCCTGCAGAGTGAGGACAGAATTGAAAGATCTCTACTATATATTCTGAAGAGTATAGCTTGTCAGATTTTTTTTCATTAAAGTTAGAGAAGAATGAAGAAATAAAGAACAGCAATGCCAACCTGGGAAACAAATACTGACACAGAGTCCAGTGTGAGGCCTCTTTCAAAAGGAAGGAGGTAGAGCAAAGGGGCCAAGCCAGCAGATGCTGGAGCCAGTCTGATTTCTCAGCTTGCCTCCGCTGCTTATTAACTATTGGACATTGTGCTTAAAATGTCTGTACTCATCTTTGCTGATACCTAAAATTGGGGTGATAATAGCATCTATTTTGAAGGCTTTTGGAAGGATTCAATCAGTAGGTGAAGCTTTTAGAGTAGTGCCCGGTATGCATTAAGTGCTCACTATATATTATCTATCTATTATCACTGTTAATCTCATGATTACTCTTAAACCTACACCTCTTCTAATGTAAGAGATTGGGAGAAAGTAGAACCAATTTGAGCCCTCTTTTATTTCTTTCTTGTTAGAGATGGCAGAATGCTAAGTGAAGTACAACCAGACATTGACAAATTTGTATATTCTACCTATTAAAGGGAACAGGTTTATCAACTTTTTTTTTTGAAATTTTACCAATTTCAAACTTTTCTATCTGAAAAAGAGATTTCCTTCTTCTAATTTAATCACAACAACTTATCTGTCCAAAGTCCTCCCAAGCCATCCCCAATGACTCCTTCCTATTTGAGGTTGCCTGTCTTAAAAAATAGAAGTATTCAGGTTAGTATTCAAGTTAGTAAAAGTCCATAGATAAAAATTGTTTGATGGCTCTGAACCCTCATCAGAAAGGCAACTGCATATTTTTACTGCATTTTGCATTTCCATCATTATTTCTTCTACTGTGTGGAAGGTCAAGTTGGGATCATTTGGATTATATAGTATGAAATATATGATATTCCAATCTTTTTCAAATTTAATAAAAGTCAAAGTGGAAAAAAAGGACACTCAAGCCTCATTATATTACATTTTAATCCTTTGCAATGCAATCCTCATGCTATGTGTATAATATTTGAGATTCCTATCCAGAGCTAACTCTGGCTAAGGGTCCAATTGCATTAGAAAGTGCCTTGAAGAAAGTGCTGCAAATGCAAACTCATGAAATTAAGAGAAAGGAGAGAAAAGGAAAAAAAAAAGTCAGCTAGATCATTCATTTTCTCATAGATCAATTTTCCAAACGTGGACCAGTAGGAACAATTTTTATGCTGACCTTAGAAAATTACTGCAGCAATTTATATGTGAAACATGGATTTGTAAATTTTGAAACCAGCATACTTAGAGAATGTAAAAGGAATATTAATGAATAAAGCAAAAGTTCTGTGCATGAGTAAATACTATTTTTTCAACAAAGCACATTCAAACCTGATTTTAAGTTGTGATACTTAAGCTTTTTAGGATATTGACTCTATTTCTAAGCTCCCAAACTATTAATAATTTTCTATTCTCTTTGATTTTGGAACAGGCCTAAGAATTATACTAAATACCTTCTTCATTAAAAACAAATTGAAAAAATGAAGCTCAAAGACTTTAAGTAATTTTCCAAAAGGCCAAGCAGTTAGGAAATAATAGAATTCAAAGTTAATTCTGGATTTCACTCCAAATTCTATAATTTTTTACCCCATCTCTATGCATTTCCTCTGTCTAAGGAAAAATATATTCTATAGGATGTTCATAGGTATGGTGGGAATGATGAGATTTAAGGAACCCTGGGATACATAACTCAAATTTGGGTACTACAGAATTTCTCAGAACCCTTAATATGCTAATGCATGTAGTAAAGTTATGACAGAGGATCCTAATAATGATCATTTCCCATTTTTATGGCACACATGGTGTTACCGGTTGAATTGTGTACCCCCCCAAAAAAGACATTAAAATATTAAAGTCCTAACCTTCAGTACCAGTGAATGTGACCTTATTTGGAAATGGGATTTTTGTAAATGTAATCAATTCAATAAGAGTCATTAGGGTAAGCCCTAATATAATATGATTAGTGTCCTTAAAAGAAGAGAAAATTGAAAATTTTTCATACACACCGGGATATCACCATATGAAGATAAAGGCAGGGGTCAGAATGATGTATCTACAAGTCAGAGAATGGCAAAGATTATCAGCAAACCACAGGAAGTGAAGAGAGGTACATGGAACAGATTCACTGTTATAACTCTCAGAAAGAACCAGTATCACCAACATCTTACTCTTGGATTTCCAGTTTCTAAAACTGTGAAAAAATAAATTTTTATTGTTTAAGTCACCAGTTTGGGTACTTTGTTACAGCAGCCTAGCAAATTAATACACATAAAAAAACAATTTTTGGAAAAAAATTCTCAATTATATTAATATTACCTCCCAGTTTTGACTGGTTGATCAATTCAAGTTCCTTTAACCCTTCCTCATGTGGTATGGGCTACATGCATGACTTGCTATTGACTTCAAGTGACTAAGATAAGTAGGATCTTCACCTTATTAATAAAACCAGAATTAGGGTTATTGGGGACAGAATACTGATGGATCAGGAGTTAGTTTCCAAGGGTATGGTGTATACAGCAGGATATATTATGGGCCCCTTGTTTTTGACTTGAACTTTAATGACCAGATAAAATTCTGAATATGTAAGGTCCAGGATATTACTTCCCATAAAGGGTTCTTTTAATGAAACTGCGGAAAGGCACCCTTTTCTTCACAATTTATTTCCATCATTTTGAAAACTCCCGTGATACTCAGATTTTATTAGAAAAAGGTATTTCACTGCTGAAAATCTGTCATAGGAAATATAAAAAGTTATGATATCGATGTTGTGAAAGATGCATCCTTAGATGTGAAACTCTTGTGCACAACTTGCACAACCATGCATGGTAGCTCTAACGTGGCCCACACTCTATTGATTATAAATATAGGCATCCTATACAGGTAAGTAACATGGTTTTATCTTCATAAATTCTGAGCATCCTTAACTAAGAAAAGGCCCTACTAATTTTTGTAAAAGAGATTCATACCAACAAATACATATCAATGTGGTCACTTTTGGCAGAGATTCCCCCAAATTTAATTAATTAAGAGCCAGTTAAAAGCTATACACAATTATCTTTGCACTTATTTAGACAAGTATGATTTTTCCAATTAGTTTACCTCAATTGCTATACCAGAAAATTGCCTTATCAAAGTAACTTTAAATTCTAGGGATGCTTTATTAAAAATAAAAATGGCCAAAATGAATCTTTGACTATTTAGTCTTCAAAAAATACAGACTAAAATTATAAAGGCCATGTTTTTCAACGAGTTGTTACCCTGAATAGATTGATGGGCATATCTCAGGGGCTTCATAAATCTTTTGAAATTACATGACAAGTGTTTGTGTGCATTTGCATTTTTCCAGGGATGGACTCCATAGCTTACATTAGATATGCAAAGGGGTAAGTATCATAAAACGTATTTAAAATTAAGCTGGGTGTGGGAACACATGCCTGTAGTCTCAGCTACTCAGAAGGTTGAGGTGGGAAAATTGCTTGACCCCAGGAGTTCATCTCCAGCCTGGGCAACATAACTAAATCCCCTTCTCTAAAGGACAAATAAACAAACAAACACACTGCTCTATAGTGTAGAACCTTTAGGCCTTACTTATCCATATCTATGAGGGGAGGGAGAGTATACCTAGGAAAATATCCTGAGAACCTGCCTTATTCTCCTTCAGCCAACTTCCACGTGGAAATGGAATATGTCATCCATTCAGATCCTTGTCAATATCGGGTTCCTAAATCGATCCCCCTCCTAAGAAATTAGAATGGAATGTGATGATACATGTAGGACACTAAACACAGAGTTAGCATATAGTAATTGTTCAATAAATGTTCCCTAGTGTTATTATCCCTAGTTTGGCTGATTCTCAATAAATATGGATCTGCTCTTAACCAGACACATGAAACACTTCCCCTGCAGATATAATCCCTTGTTCAGCTTCATTTCATGTTTATCCAAATTTGGTTGAATAAATGGTATTTTTGAAATATTTATTGAATAATTTGCTCTTCAACTAGTCTTTTAGATACTATGAAATCTGTCTTTGAATTAATCTATGGATTCTAGGCCATCAGAAAGCAATATGTCAAACAAAATCAATGTTTTCCTATTCCCATCCCCCACCTTTTCAATGCAAGGAATTGCTTTTGGAAAGTTATGTTTTGGTATCACCCCATCTATGTATATAAAAGGATTTTATTTTTTTAAGCTCTAGATAATTCATTATTATATTTTTATGTTGATATTTTTGAGAACACTATATACTCTATTATGTAGAGTTCTTTTTGTGAGGACTAAGAGTAAATACTATCCTCTGCTTTCAGTTCCAGGAAAGATGTTTCTCTAGGAAAAAATAAATTCTTTCAAATCTTACAGGAATTGTAAATAATAACCCTTGTCATAGTTTCCCTTTTTAATTGGCTACAAAAAAGAAAAAACACAAAACCCAGAGTTAGGTTTTTAATTTACTTTTAGCAAATATAGAAAATCCCTATGATACATATTCTATATATAATGCTACTCATGACTTCATCTATTTTGCAACCCATGTTATCCCATATTTCTAATTATATACCCTAATTTTATTATTTTACCTCATTGTATTGTATTTAAATTTATAAAACAATTTAAACTCTTCCTCGAATAAGAGGGGGAATATACATACATATAAACATACATAAAGTATGTATAAATAAATAATGCATGGAACTCATCTACCTTGGCTAGTAAATTAATCTTACTGAATTTCACCTTAGAAATATTAATGGTACATTTTTCATGGATCTTTGATGAATAACCTAACATTTGATTTATTAATATACAGTATTTTAATTGAGAGTCTGGAACATAGTGGGTACTCTGTGTTTGTTCCCTTACTGTCCTTATGAAGAACCTATAATTTTGATAAATTATCAGTCAGCAGAAATATTAATTTGCCAGTAATCTCAGGAAAGTGGTGATTCTGACTCTTGGCATGAGGTAAAGACTTGAAAGGGCCTAGCCTCAGCAGATTTAGTTTGGAAGACTAATTAGAACAGACTGTAACGATGGGGGAGGAATAGAATGGATGCACTATGCTCCATATATAATTCCATATAGTAATTAAAATATAGTCATAGTTCTCAATCATGACAGCTCTTGGCCAAAAACTTTCTAGGGCTAAAATATTAGGATTGCTAAATTCAAATGGAATCTTATCACACAAATTCCTTGAGTCAGATAGTGTACATCTTTGTGCCTAAACCACACAATATCTTCCCATAACCTTTACCTTTGGAAAGGTTTATTAATTCATAAACTCTTTTCAAACAAATGGGGCAAGGAAGTCTGAGAAAAGATTGAGGTGGGGGTTCCATCAAACCAGAAGGACACCTTTCCTTTTTTCTATCTTATGAAGTACATGTATTTTTCTTTTTCTAGTTTAACAAATACCAAACCAGAAGTCCTGAAGCCTTGATTTCAATTATAGTTTTACCACATTCTGGATTAGAGACCTTAGGAAAGACAGAGAGTTTCCTTATCTGTAAATATGGATAATAATACATACCCTACAGGATGTTGTGAAGATTAAATGAAAAATTATACATCAAGCCCTTGAGTGTCAAGTGTCTCTGTGCAAGAGGGGAGATGATAGCAACATAAACTGCAGAGTAAAACCAAATGAAATGACAACGTTGTTTTTGTGATTTTGTAATATGTCAGCTCCGTTAGGTTAAACTTCATTTCCCAGGATTCCACTTCCTGCATGTTTCCAGTTAGGATGAGCCCTAAGAAAAATTCCTGTGGGGGATTTGAGGGTGTAAGTGAAGTAGCTGTCATTTTTATAATATACACATTGCCGATTATCTGCTAGCTTACCTCATAGGCATGGGCAATGGCTAGGACAAGGCATTAAGATATTTTCTATGTCTTAAAATAACTTTATGATAATAGTCTTTCAGAGATTCCCTAAAATACTGGGAAGGAGTAATATGCTACCTGGCAACTAGTGATTAAAATGAATTACATGGAACTTTATGAAAGAAAAAGTCAAAGGACTTGTAAAACTGACTGGCAGGTAGTGGGTGCTCAAAAAATATTTTTATTTTTGCTTTAAAGTTCAAACTCTCAGTGATGACTACAGAGGAAACACAGCATAGTTTTATTTTCTCCTGTACTCTGGATCTTATTGTCTTTTTTATAATATACATACTTCCTTCTCTCTTCAGAATCTGCAAGTTCTTACATTATGTTAGATATTTTTAGTGTACATTTAAATGTGCTCAAATCTCTGTCCTGCCCTTAAAATATTCTCTTTCCAACTATCACCGTGTCTCCCATCTCCTATTTACAATCAAACTTCTCAAGAAGAGGTATCTTTGCTCTCTTCATTTCATCACCTCCCATTTGCTTCCCAACTTAACTGCAAACTGCTTTTTTTCCCACTTGCCTTAAGGCTATCGAAGATCTCCATCATCCCTAACTCCAAAGGACACTTTTAGAACTTATTTAGCAATACAATTTCAAAGAATTAGAGACACCTCACACTCCAAATATCTCAAACTGAACTCATATTCTTCCCTCTAAAGTTGGTCATCCTCCAGTGTTCCGTCTCAAGGTGATTAGCATTGCCATTTACCTGGCTGCAGAAATCAGAAATCTGAAAGTCATTCTTGATTTTCCCCTCCCTCATCCCCACACATGCATAAATCACCAAGTCTTATTTTGCCTATCTCTAAAATATCCTTTGAGTTTGTCTACATCTTCCCTTCTCTAATGATATCACCTTAGTTCAAGTCATAATTATGGCTTTTATCCTTTTTTTGTCTCATTCCAGTCAATCTTGCTTTCCTCCCAATCATTAACCATGCTGTAGTTAGGATGTGGAAGGAAGGAAGGAAGAAAGGAAGGAAAAAAGGGAGGGATGGAGGGAAGAAGAGGGAGATGAAAGGGAAAAAAAAAAAAGAAACCTGTTGTTTCCATTGATTGGCCCCTACAAAATAAAAAATCAAAGGCCTCCTTTTCTGTGAGTTATATTCCTTCCTGTTGAGATCATAAGGGCTTACTTTTACTCCAAACCAATCTTCATGACAGCCAAAGTGTTATAAAACATAAATATGCTTAATAACTTTCAAATGGTAGTAATTTCTCTTTGAATAAAATTCCAGATTCTTCAGATTCTTAATGTGATCCTCAAGGTCATACTTGACATGTTTTGTCATAATTTTTCTCTTGTCTTCTTGGCTTCCTGCTTTCCTGCCACCCTGACTATACTCCTTCTCATCTCAAAATGTTTGCAAAGGCTGATCCCTCTGTTTGTAACAGCGTTCTTAACTGACCTTTATCATTCAGTTGTACCTAACCAACTCCCACTAGCCAATTAGCAGGCAGATTTAATTTCTGTTAGCACTTCCCCAACCTCCCTGATTGATCAGATGGCTGTTATAAGATCCCCTGGCACTCATCATACTGCTTTCTGTGGCACTTATCACAATCATAACCAAATAATTAAATGCTCAAATAAATTCTAGGAGGACAGAGGTTGTTTCCAATTTGTTCCCTACAAAATTAGCATGTAGCAAATTATAAGTTCTCGATAAACTTTTGAATTAATAAAGGTGGCGATTTAATCAATATTCTAATTCTGCAATAATGTATTTAAATGTGAATATTTTCTTCTTTAATATCTGAATAAAATATCATGACATCAAATATAATACAATATATAAAAATGTATTCAAGTAGAAGGTTTTAATAGTCAACTCTTTGCATTCAAAGCAAGTACCCAATGCATTCTAGGTATTCAGAAAATATTTTTTAAGTATGCGAATTATGAGGGTATATTAGACTGCTTACATATAATCATTTAGCAATTAAATTGCATTAAATTTAAACAACAACAAAAAAATCACACTTGCCTATATATTGGTCTCCTTTTCTCCTGTGTTTACATTTAACTCCCTAGTTTTGAGAAAGAAATGTACTTTTTTTCTCAAAACATTTTCTTCCTAGCAGAATAAATTTATTTTCAGGAATGAGAAAAATGCTATTTGCTGGAAATATGAAGATTTATTATTAAAATGAATAAACTGTAGCAAATTATTTTCACTGACTCTTAAAAGTATTTCCTTTAGAACAATAAGAGATAATTAAGTTCCAGACCTTAGAAGAAGCCATCAGATCCTAGATATACCATATCATGTCATGCTATGCCAGCCACCTCTGCAACTCAAAGTCAACCCCCCAACAAGTTCTATTCCCACAAACTTCACTGAACATGATGATTGCACAATTAGGCTCACTGTCCATTTGAGTCAAATGGGGCCTTACCTGTTTTGCCTCATTTTAACAAAAAATTTGCGGCATCTACTATGTAGCAAGCATTAATTCTGCCTGGTATAAGATAATGTTTAATGGGAATCAGTAGTAAATGCATAAGACCTGCTGTAGTCCACAATGTATAGTACTGCCCAGCAAACAGTATCCTATAAGATGATAAAACCGTAAGTAGGATGTTCTGGCAATAGAGAACTTGTGAAGTCTTCTTAGCAGTAGTGATACTTGGGATGGGATTTGACAGACAATTAGATGAACCAAGTGATAAGATAGCAAGACCTCAGAAAGGAAGGGCAGAGGTGTGTGAAGGCACAATAGATATATATTACTGCTAGGGACTGAATATTTGTGCCCCCTCCAAAATTCATATGTTGAAATCCTAGCCCCCAAGATGATAGTATTAGGAGGTGGTTCCTTGGGGATGATCATGAGTGCAGAGCCCTCATAAATGGGATTAGTGCCCCTATAAAAGAGGCACATTTCTAAGCTGAGAGGCAGAAAAGCATAGCTGTCAAGAGCATGATATTTGGAATCAAGACTATCTGCCCTTGAATTCCTACTAGACCACTTACTTGCTGTATGATCTTGGGTAAGTTACTTAACTGCTCTGTGCCTTGTTCTCTTACCTATAAAATGAGGTTAATAGTAATTATCTATCTCTTTAGGTTACACTGAAGATTAAATGAGCTAACAGGTATAAAGAGCATAGAAGAAAGTCTGGAAAGTAGTAAACGTTATTATTAGCAAATAGCATTATTATTGTTTTCTTATTAGAATTACCATTATCAATCAGTGCTATAAAGAAAGCTCAAAGCAGGGTAAAGGAGAATAAAATTGGACAATACCAGGGTAGGGAATGGAAGTTGGAAGAAGTAATTTAGATAAAGAGATCAGGAAAGTATTTCTGAGGGATGACATTTCATTAAGAGACATAAATGAAGGGAGAGAGTGAGTCATGTGAATATTTGGAGGGAGGGGAATGTTTCAGAGTAAGAAGAGCAATTGCTAGAGAGTTCAAGGGCCATTGTATGGAAATCAGCTTTGATTGATGTGATCAAGGAATAGTAAGAGCAGCTGTGATTAGAAATGGATGAGCAAGGTGGAGAATGGAGGTGTGGTAAGAGGTGAGGTCAGAGAGATGAGCAAAGGCTACTTCATTTGGAACCTCCTGAGACTTTGGATGAATTTTAAATTTTTCCTGAGATTGAAAGAAAACCATCAAAGGGCTATGAACAGAGACACAGCACATTTTGGATGCCTTTTTGAAAATATAACTCCAATTACATGTAGCTAATGGACTATAGAATGGTAAAAGAAGTAGCAGGCAATTCCTTTTGTCTCATTTAATCCACGTATCAACATGTTAGGTGTACATTATTGTTCCTAGTTTACAGGAAATAGCATGAGCCTCTGAAAGATAATGTATCGAAAGGCACACCAATGTTTTGACTCCAAGTCCATGTGTGTCTTCCACTCCTCTGGAAAGCCTTCTGGAGCCTCCCAAACCAGGTCAGATTGTCCTGTTACATGCTGTCACTGAAGCATGTTTCTCCCTTCATAGCACGTATCACAATTTAATTTTTATTATTAATAGTTTGGTGAGTACTTGTTTCATGTCTAAGAACAAGGGTAGTGCTATGTCCCCCGGGTCTATCTAGCACATAAAGCAAGTGCTCAGGAATTATTTCTAGAACTAATGAATAAATTGCACTGCTAAAAGTTGAGGGAGTAGAATGAGAGGTATGGGAATAAATATGGTAACAACATGAAGAAATTAAATTTAGCATAGTAACAACAAAGACCCATTATGTCTAAGTATGTGTTGTTTTTCCCCTAAATCTAAGTATTGCTCAAAATGACTATTAGTAAGAATAAGAAAAACTATTTATTATTCAAGGCAAATGAAAACAAAATTATATTTAAATCATTTTTTAAAGCAGGGCATTAAAACACAGCAGATCTCTTTCTAAACTTCTTAATGTACAGGATTATTGTAATGATTTTGCTAGAAGCTGGCCATGCCAAAGAACTAAGACCATACATACTTGCATGCATGCATACTTGGAAACAGACAAAAATGAAACAAAAATAATTCTAAGTATTATTATTTTAATATTAGTAATGATAATTACTCATATTTACACAGTGCTTTCCAACATAGAAAGAAATGTTGAATATATTATTTCATTGCTCACTCTTAAAGTACTCAACGTTTCATCCATCATTTGAACACATACACACGTGTGTGCATACACACACAGACCCACACTCACACTTTCTGGATCATTTCTGCAGAGATCTCCTTTACAGTGGCCTTGATAAAAGCTGACTGTGGCATTTCATTAAACTCAGCCCCCATTAAGACTTGGCATTGTTTGAAGCCACTATCAAATGATGCTGAGCTCAGTAAGGGCGCCTGTTCTTGTACTTTCTGTCTTCATCAAACGGCAAGTCTCATTTTGTTTTCTTTTTTGAACTGGGGCTGGTAATAAGCTTTTCTTTGCATTTGTATGTAAAACCAATTTTCATACCTTCATTTTCCTTTTTTATGCCACATAATAAGTAGATGAAAATGATTCCCTGTTGTCAATTCTAACACCTCTGAAATTAAGCCTTGGGGAACTGGTGATAACTCTGAGGTGGTAACTTCTCTCTAGGCTGTTTGGAAAAATAACTCTACTAACTATCCAGAAACAAAGATTTGGCTATTATCACACTATAGCACATTAAATGGCTGCTAGGACACAGTGAAGAGGGGAGGGATAGTGTCAGAAAATGCATTATTCCAGGTCTGACAAATAGGGCATACTCAGTTTCATAAATGGATGATTTATGTTTAATACTGTTGAAACAAAATGTAAAATGTAATGATCATTTACCATACATCTACAATACACCAAGCAAAGTGGTTTTGCTTTTTCTGTACAGTAACTTATTAAATCCTAACAACAATCTTATCCAATGCTACATAGCTGGAAAAGAGCAGAGCTGCGACTTCCACCCAGCTCAAATCTGTTATGTTGCTCTTTCTACTTTTTCAGTTTCATGAGGGAGAGATATAGCACATGAGTTTTGGTGTGGAGATATGGGTATGAGAGTAAATATAACAGCAAGTAGAAGAATTGGAATTTAAACCCAGAGATGTCTGACCCCAAAACTTAACTTCCACTGCCAATAGAATGATCCCATGTACAATGCAATAATATGTTTCCCTAGGCTGAATAAACTTTTAAATCTAGTCCTTTTTGGAGAATTAAGACCTTTTCCCAAATTGGTTTGAAGTAAAACAATGGTAAAACTGAGAAATGAATGAATATACTATTGTTCTAATCTTTTAACTCCCTCATTGTGCTGCCTTGCTTAGTAAATCTCAATGTAGCAATCTCACCTCCAGTCTTAAAACGGAATTTATGCTAGATGTATTAACTCTTTTATTTCACTGCAGAATCATTGAGAAATGACTTAAAGTTCATTAATGGTTCCCTACAGATCTGAAAGAGTTAATGTATTTGTAGCCATACTTACTGTTATTAGCAAAGGTTATGCTGCCTGAAAATTATTGTCTAGGGCATCTGGAACTTATTCTTTCAAATGAGAAAATGTTCAATGATTTCTGGAAAGTATATGGAACTAAAGAGAAAAAAATTCTCATCTTTTAGTAAATCTCAGAGCATCCTTACAAATGACTCTTCCAAAAGATATGCCAAAAATAGTGCTTTTTACACTTTGGGCTTCTACTGTAATTATTCTCCAGCCCTCCCTAAGGTTGAGTGAGGGATAAAATGGCACCCTTTCCTCTTAGGGATATTAAGGCTTCCCATAGCTCCCTCTACACTGAACACTTGATTTTAAATCTTTGCATTTTTTTTAGATTAAACTCTGTTAAGTTATAGTTTACAGTGAATTTCCTGCTATATTTTATGATTTAATTCTTAAAACTCATGGAAAATGCAATTGGTAGCCTAGGAATATAATCTATTCTAGTTTCTCCATATCACCCCAAAACTTTTAATGGGATGGAATCAATGATTCAGGTGAACAGGTGAGCTTTCAAAGGCAGGAAAAGGGTTAAATATGCCTGTGAAGGGAGATAACATATTAAGGAAAGGTGAGATGAGAAAGTACCTTATAAGCCAAATTATCTCCATATTTTAAGGAAAGGGAATTCTGAAAAATAAGGTACGATTATTTGGTAGACGGCTTGAAAACTAAAGGTTTGCAATAAACAGTGAAAAGAATGGAAAAGAAAACTGGCTAAATACAAATAAATTAATCAGATTTGAAAGCCAAACTTATACTTTGAAGGCTCAGCTCAAATGTCATACCCTCTTTATAAATTCTTTCACAATTCCTCTAGTTATTTAGTAGTTTGTGCCTCTGTGAATCTAAATATTGTATAATTATCTACTATGTCTCACAATTCACTTATAATAATTGTTATAAGTGACTTCTACTCATAAAAAATTAGCAACTAGGGGAATTGCCTACCAACCATAAATAAAAATAAAACCAGAAAGAATATATGAACCAACAGTTTTCAGTCATTTTATATCCTTGTGATACATGAGAGAAAGGAAATAAATAAGGTGAACACCATAATTGTCCCAGCTTAATGCTGGGAGGCAGTTTCTAAGAGACAGCAACAAATATGAGACCCCAATAGAGTTTAGTTTCTTTGATACATGGAGAAGACAGGAACTGGAGTTTAGGGTGGCCACAGCAGGCAGAATTTGCAGACAGAATACCAAAGTAGAAGGAACTACAGACAGACAGAGACAGAGACAGGGACAGAGATAGAGAGAGAGACAGAGAGAGAGAAGTGAGAGAGAGAGACAGGAGAGATGGGAGAGAGAGAAAACACATGTGTAAGTTTGAGTGCCCCAAAGATCTGAAAAGCACCCCTCTATCCCTGCCACTACAATTCTTTGGTTGTATGACAATCCATACATGCATACGTTGAGGCTCCAGACCTCAGATAAGGCTGGGAATATTTCACCTTTCAACCTACACTGCAGTAAATGTCAAAGGAAGATTTTTGAGCAAAGGAAAATGATAACAGATGGAATTTATATCTATACAAAGAACTTATAGCTAAACAAATAACTGAAGATTATCAGAAATGATAGCTACCTATAAAATACTTTTTGCCTCACTTTCAATCTCTTTAAAATGTAAATGACTATTTAACAAAAAAAATGATAACAGTGTACTGTGTGGTTGATATGGAGGGGTGATATTATAGCACAAAAGGTAGATGGAGAGAGAAATATAATACTATGAGTTTCTTATATGTGAAGTGATATAATATTATTTAAAAATAGACTATGGTAAACTGTAAGCCCTAGAGAAACCACTAAAAAATAATAAAAAGAAATATAGATAATGAGCCAATAGTAGAGCTAAAATGGAATCATAAAAGGCTCAATCTGAAAAAAAGCAGGCAAAAGGGGAAAGAAAGAAAAGAACATGAGGGTAAAAATAGAAAGCAAATAGCAAGATAATATATTTATGCTCTAGCATATTAATATTAATAATTATATCAATGTAAATAGTCTAAACTCTTCAATTAAAGCACAAAGATTGATGGATTGCATAAAAAATCAAGATCTAGAAGAATCTGAAATTAAATGTAAAGATACAGTCTAGACATCCCATAAACTGTGAATAACTTTGAGAACATGGACTATATCTAATTAAATTTGAATTTCCATTGACCAATTCAGTACTAGTGCTCAGAATCTACTAAAAAATATTACTTGAAAGAATTATTATCTTAAAAACTTCTTATTCCATAAGACATGCAAAAATAACTCTAAGAAAGCCTTAGTGAAATAATCAATTCCTCCAAATGAATAGGTTCCTTAGAAAGGGTTTTATGATAACTGCTTTTAAAAAATCAAGTTTTTCATTTAATAAGACTTTGCATGTCTTCTCAGTATGTTTGTTTTATGGCTAATTTATATACCTGATCTGAAAACCAGAATTCAGATAATCTTCTAAGTCAGGGGTCAGCACAATTTTTCTGTAAAGGACAAACTAGTAAATATCTCAGACTTTGCAGGCCATATGGTCTCTATAGCAACTACTCAACTCTGCTATCATAGCATGAAAGTGGCCATAGACAATATATAAATGAATGGCATGGCTAAGTTTCAATGAAAGCTTATTTATCAAAATCAGCATTGGGACAGATTTGACCCATTAACTGTAGCTTGCCAAATTCTATTAAAGCATGGAATGATTTTTCAAAATTTCCATAGCTCTGTGCTGTGATTTGAACATTTTCCCCTCTAAAACTCATGTTGAAACTTAATCCATAATGTATAATAACAATATTAATGGTTATGGCCTTTAAGAGGTATTTGGGTCATGGAGGCTCTGTCTTCGTGAATCAATTAGTCCATTCATGAAACAATAAATAAATGGATTATCACAGGAGTGGGTTAGTTATCATGAGGAAGATCTGTTATAAAAGCCACTTTGGTTCTCAGTGCACCCATCTTGCCCTGTGATTCCTTCTGCTATGCTTTGATGCAGCACAAAGCCCTCACCAGAAGCCAACCTGATGTGGCCACTTGATTTTGGATTTCCCAGCCTCCAGAACTATAAGACATAAATTTATTTTTTTTATGTATTTCTCAGTCTCAGGTATTCAGTTATAGCAAGAGAAAATGAACTAAGACACTATGTATTATCTATTCTTTCAATATGCATTTATCACTACTTTAGAAAGCTTTGATCAGAGCCAGTAATAGATGCACACATCTCTTTATTCATACTTTCCCTGTATCTACTTTTCTTGGTTAATGCAAATAGAAAAGACAAGATCTCAGATACTGACAGGTAATTTACTTTCTATAGCCAAGATCTTCAATGCTGTTTTCTGTTTTTATTGTATCATCACAGCCTATGCAGCTAGTGACTTTGAAACAATCCTAAACTGTAAAAGTACCCAATGTTATGCCACTGTCAATTCATCATTTTTCAATGGGATGAAAGGTTTGATAAATTATTCACAACATGTAATATACATTGCTTTAATCTGCTCAATCTACTTTTCCAAAAAAATCTTGTTTTAGCTTTTTGTTTATAAAATCAAAACTTTCTATCTCACATTTTTAATAATTCTCTCATCTTCTTACAATTACTAATAAAAACAATCTTTTCTATGTTTGCCTACTCTTCATGGCCTTCTATGTAAGCATTCTTCTAAAATAAGGATTTGTGGTTTCAAGATAAATTGTCACTAAATAGAGTGTGCAGTCAAAACCATCCACTATATCAAAGAAATAACATGCATAAGGTAAATTGTTCATTCAGGGAAAAAAGGTACAATTGATAAAGAAAAATCATGTATGTGGTATTAACATCCCTATCTAAGGTAGATATTAGGACTGCAGGCCTTAGATGTAAATCTTGGTTCTGTTTGTTAGTGACAGTGTAACTCTAAGTAAGATATTTTTCTCTATAATTGTTTTATTTTCTATTAAATGTGAAAAACAGCTATCCTTCATTAGGGATATTGTGACATTAAATGAAAAAATGCATAAAAACCTTAGTTCAGAGCTGCTTCATCATGAGCAGTCAATAAATGTTAAATATTATTTTTTATGTCATATGCTTGAAACCCCATAAATATTCAGCAATTGAAAAATAGAAAAATGTATTTGTGTATAATCTAAAACTACTGTCTTACCAATTCTTTCTATTTCCACAGTCCAGTATAATGCCTAATAGCTACTGGCTGCTAAAAATATTGTTTGTTGAAATTGAATTACTTCTTTACATATTAGGCACTTTTTTTGCATTTGATAGCTTTGCCTCATTGTTAAATCATTTATCATTCCCGTCTGTCAAAAGGGTAATTTGAAATTTCCCAGATGATTACAGATGTTGAGCATTTTTTCATATGTCTGTTGGCCATTAGTCTATCTTCTTTTGAAAAGTTTCTGTTCATGTCCTTTGTCTACTTTTTGATAGGGTTGTTTGATTTTTCCTTGATTTTCCTGAGTTCTATATAGATTCTAGTTATTAGCCCTTTATCAGCCCTAATTTGATTTTCCCCAAATTTGTGTTTTTATACATCAATAGGGCAATAGTCTTATATATGTTATCTCATTAACTTAGATAAGTTTAGTTAAATACACCTGTGAATTTAGGTATTATTAATATTATTCTAACTTAGAAATGAGAAAAAAAAAAGTTCTAGAGAAGATATCCCAGCCATCATCACCATGCAGTGGAGCTGGTTTGGAACTTAGGTTTGATATGCTTTGGAACTCTTTTTTAAACCACTGTGCTACTGTGTTTCTCATAAAAAGTTAAAGTTTCCACAAATTATTCATAACCTCAACAAGAAGGGAAAGAAAATGTTCATTTTTCTTATGCAGTAAAACACAGAATTTATTAGATTTCATGATAATATTTTGAGACAGATATAATCATTTTTTACTTTCAGACGAGTAAACTAAGGCTTAGAGAGCCTAAGAAACTTATTCAATGTCATACATAGCTTTTCTTGGGAGGAAGGAGTAAACATGCACACAAAGAATAGTTTCATTTACTTTAATTGTTCTGTTGAAAAGTGCCCCTGAAGCAACTTGGTACTTGGCTCTCTATTCAATCAGGCATTATGATCAAGGCAATAAAGGTCTTCATGTCACAAACATGGTTGAAGCATTAAAACACATTCTTCCAAAATTTTATGACTTGACATAAATAAGGCTGGATGGAACAGCTGTATAAAACCCTGGATGAGAAACCCCAAGGTCAGAGACTCTGACAGGGAACACAGTCTGAGGTTCATGAGAAAGGAAATGGAATATGTATTGAGTTCTGATCATGTACCAGGTACATGCAAGTATATTTTTTCTTCACAATAGTATAGGAGGTAAGCTTTATCACCTCATCTTACTGATGAGGAAACTAAAATGTAGTGAAGTTATTTTACTTGCTCTAGGACTCTCAGCTGGTAAACAATAGAACCCAGCTTTTTAATCTATGTTTTCACCAAAACACCAAAAACAATATTTCAAGTGGATAGTAAAAATAAGTATGATAATGCTGAAGACAGAGGGTTTTTATCTCTTCCTCTCAAGAAGAGAACATAAAATCTTACAATCCCACTTTCCTGGCAATAATACACTTCCTCATATGCATGTTACAGCTGCTTGATATACAAAGTCCTTTCACAGATTTTAATAGTTAATGATTCCACAGATCTTAGCTGCTTCTCACCTAAGAGTGGCATATGGTGAAGTTGTATTTTTTCAGCTTTATTAGGTATTTAAAATCGTTATGAAAACTTGAAGTGTTATTCATTTGAAAGTGGGAAAATAAACTATGTAATTACGTCTTTGAAATCCACCCTCTCCGAGAAATCTCCCAGTTTCCCCCAATTTAAAATAAAGAAAGCAGCAACATAATAACAGGAAGTTTTTGTCAGACAGACAGACAAACCTAGGTCTAAGTTCTAGCACACTAGTGGCTAATTACATGATTTTGGAAATTGCTTATCCACATAGGATTATTGGGAGAACTGAGTGTGACAATGAAGGTGAAGTGCCTATGACAGTGTGTGGCACATGGGGGTCTCAGAAAACATTAATTCCTTCTTTATACCACTATGATAAACAAATGACAGTTTTCTTTTTTATTAATAATTTCATTAATAATATATTTTTATTTTAATATATGTTTATTATATTAAATTATTATTATATTTAATATTATTATATTAAATTTTCATTAATAATATATGTATCCATCCTGCCCTACAAGGGTACCGGTTTCTGGAAAGCACTGTCTGACTCTTAATTACTTATTAGTTCTATACGTTATAGGTGCATTATAGGTGCTCAATAAATTATTGGTGAATTGAAATTACAGGCAGGAGGCTCCTGGTCCAAAATGAAGGAACCAAAGTTCAGAGCAAAATAGTGAATTCTGACAACTAGTAAGTGCTAATGAAAGCCACTATAATCACGTGTGTATGGGGGTGGCAGGTGGTGGGAGGAAAGCATCTAGGGTTTTATTTTATCAAAGGCTGATGGATAAATATGCCCATCATATGCTCACTCTTCATACCTTCCATTCTGGCTGCTTATAAATTCAGCTTCCAACTTATGTCTGAAGTATCAAAGTCTCTTTATGGCTTTAGATCTAAAGAGGTCAGTGACATGGGAATAACTAATCTCCATTGTTTCTCTCTCAGCTTTTGGTTACTTCATTACAAATAAAAACAAATTGCATTTTTACTATGCACACTACTTCATTAATTTCCAGAAAAAGAATTTGAAAAATATGAATCTCTTTCTAGATCAATAAATGCATGTGGCATACAAAATCATTTACATCAATGCAGCAACTTTGCTTATTTTGTTGGTAAGAATTGACATACTACTGAATAAGATCAATTTACATTATTTTATTTATGATCAAACATGATATTCCAAGCTTTTCTTCCTCAAAAAATTAGTAAGTAATATTCCTATATTTTTCACGGTGAACTCAACTAGTTATCCAACATAAATGTTCTGATATTCTCCACTAAAATTCTCATTTCTACAAGAAAAAAATCTCTCCTGTATGATATATAAGGAAGATTTATTTCATTTCCTCTCAGATAGTCGCTGATTTTACCTTATTAAAAAGAAAACCCACTTCATGGAAAAAGAAAGTCATTTTGAAAAATCATAATATTCTAAAATGACTTTATTTTAGAATGCAGTAAGAAAGTCTATATTCTCAGGTCTTCCTGTTAGGTGGCAGACCTTTGACACTAACTTTCAAGGGTTTTAAGAGGTAATTTGTATTAAGTATTTGTATTAAGTATTAAGTATTTACATTTAAATTAATCTGAAAAATGCAAAGAGACATTTCAAAAAGGGAAACATTAATGACTTAACATCTAGATTCATATTGTAAAAAGGTGCACTGAGGTTTTGTTTGATAATGATTTGGATTTAATCCAATTAGAATTTTAAAAATTCAGACAGTATCTGAAGTATGTTAACAAATTCACAGCTTTATAATATTATTATAATAATTCCATAATTTCAGCGTTGCTTTATATTTCACAAAATAATTATGCTGGACTGCATATGCAGATTCTAATTATACATAACAAAGAAAGGCTTAAATTGGACCTCTTAAAAAAGGCCCCTTTGCTTCTAAAAAGCTGTAATGATTTGATATCACATGAAATTTGTATTTAATAAATAAAAACAGAATGTGTAAATTAGCTTTCAGTGTTTTTGCCCTACAGCAGATCCAAAATTATGGAAATCTAAAAATTATAGCTTTAACTTCCCATGAACTATCTTTGCATTGCTTCACTTTGTGGTTGCTTAGAAACATTATAGGCAAAGGAATTGATTCTTTCCAGATGCTACCAGTCAAACCACACTTTATGCTTTTGATTTAAGGCTATTCTGTTTAATAGTGTTGTAAATACACGTTTCTCTAAAAAGTCACAAATGTACAAATTAAGTTCTATTAGTAGTACATCTTGGGAATGTATTCCTTATTAACATGTAAAAAGCCTTTTCTGTGTTCAGCTTCCATTGACTTAACTAAAGGCAGACAGTAGTGAATAACTTCTGCTATTACTGTCATTTATTCATAGGATTTAGTTTACTAGTTCCAATCTAAGTTTCTGGTTTAGTACTTTTGATAGCATTCAGTCATTCCCACTCATTTATCAAATGCTTATTGAGAGAGTTGAGAGAGACACTTGGGCTTTTATTAAATATTCAGCAATCTTACAAAATATTTTAAAATATAGAAAAAGATGAAACCACAAGGGCTACTGGCATATTCAAATAATGACCTTAACTAACAGATTCCACTTGGGTGGATACATTAGAAAAATAGCTGAAGGAGAGAGAGAGAGAGAGAAAGAGAGAGAGGAGAGAGAAGAGTAGAGAAAGATTGAAGCAACTGAGGCCTCGATGTTCCTCAATATTAACTTTTATCAGTTATGGAGGAAACTTATGCAAGACCAATGTTCAAATTCTGGATGACTGTTGGATGATCTCAATAATGTCACTTAATTTCTCTGAACTTTGTTTTTCCCAGTTAAAAAACAAGCAAAGTGAAAAAATATCTATCAGGGTTCTTGTAAGGAAAAAGTGAAATACTAAATGAAGGAGGGAAATTGCTTGTCAAATATCATCAGGAAATAAGTGATAGTTGAATCATCACATTGCCAATAAATTGAAAAAGCTTATTTTTAACTTTTATTTTCTAGAAGTTGTTGAGTATCTTCAAAAAAATCTACAAATCCCTAAAATTCCTGACAACCTTCTGTCTATCTCTTAAGCTTGAGCAAAATACGTATACCATTCAGGAAATTTCTATTAATAAAGATCAAAGGTAATCCTGGGCCTAATCTCACAATATGAATCTAAAATAGATACTTAAGGATGATAATTTTCTCATTTCTATATTGTGAAAACTTACACCAAAAGGTCTTTTAAGCTTCTTGATACTTCAGACAAACACATTTTCCTTATTTTTTTTTGAGACGGAGTCTTGCTCTGTTGCTGTCACTGGGCTAGACAGCATGACCTGGCATAGGCCTAGCTCATAGCAACCTCAAACTCCTGGGCTCAAGTGATTCTCCTGCCTCAGCCTACAGACAAGCTAGGACTACAGGTGTATGCCACTACACCCAACTAATTTTTCTATATTTAGTAGAGACGGGGTGTCTCGCTTGCTGTTGTTCAGGCTGATCTTGAACTCCTGACCTCAAGCAATCCTCCTGCCTCAGCCTCCCAGAGTGCTAGGATTACAGATGTAAGCCACCACACCCTGCCCTTTCTTCATATTTTTAAGTTCCTCCTGCTTTTTTCACAGGTAGACAAACTGTCATTTGCTTTAAATGAAAGTCCATCAAACTAAAGCAAATCCCAAATGACTCACTTGGTGCTTTCCTTCTAAAATTATTTGTTTTATGGGTAGAAGGATATTAGGCCTCATTCCTCATGTCTTTCGTGGTTTGGTTTTGTTAATTTTATTTTGAGGCAAGGTCTTTCTCTGTTGCCCAGGCTTGAGTGCAGTGGCACAATCATAGCTCGCTGCAGCCTTGATCTCCTCAGTTCAAGGGATTCTCCTGCCTCAGCCTCCCAGGTATCTAGGACAACAGACTCCCGTGCCCAGCTAATTTTTTAATTTTTATTTGTTTTAGCGATGAGGTCTCACTGTGTTGTCCATGCTGACCTGGAACTCCTGCCTCAGCCTCCTGAGTTGCCCGAATTACAGGCCTGAGGCCACTGTGCCCAACTTCCTTCCTGGCTCTTAAGTTTCCAAATGCCTTAAAACAAGCTCAGGGAACTTTTCACTAAGAACATGTCCTCCAGCTATTTTCCTTAACTTTCTGCCACTGTAATCCACCCAATTTAGCCACTTCAAAATAATTCTTGATAATTTCCCTCTACAACACATGATGCTCAACTGCCTCTCTGCTCTGATTCTATGTTTTAAAGAAACTGTTAAATTGTCATCTTTTGGGACATTCTTACTACCATTACCTTCATCTCATCAACTCTGACAATACCCTCCAAACTCAACATCTCTCACCACCTTCATTTTATTCTCTACAAACTGCAGAACTTTTGACTACATACAGCTACATCCAAACCTTTGTTGGACACATCAACACTGGAGCTTAAAAGCCCAAGCTTCTTTTCATGGCACTCAATCTTCCCCACCTTCACCTGACATCATATGGAGTCTCATCTCTTGTCATTCTTTGTCATGCACCCCCTATTCCAACAACACAGAACCATTATATATCACCCTTTACATACCACACACTGTCTTATAATTTCCTGTCTTGACAAATGTGCTTGATCCTCTTATTTTAAATGACTATTCACCATTTTCTAGTTGGTGGACTTGCATCCAGCCTTTAACACTCAAATTTAAAGTTGCCTCCTTGGAAAAATCTCTCTTTTGAAAAAAGCTGTATCTCAAACAAAACAATCCCCATTCTTTTCAAATCACTCACAACACAACTTCCACATTTTCATCATAACACTTTTCATAGTGGACTGTTATTAACTGTCTGTGTGGATAATTCTCCAAAGAGACTGTGAGCGCCTTAAATGAAAGGTCTTTGTCTTATTAATCTTTGTTTTCTTAGTGCTTGGAACTATATCTGGCACATGATGTTTGACATATGTTTGCTGAGTGAATGAATGAATAATTACTATAATTATTAGGCTGCCTTGTTTATTAATTGGTTTATTGAAAACAGCCTATATAAAACTTACCAAGTGATAGTGCTGCTCGGTGTGATGACATGACACACTGTGTTAATGTCATTTTATTAATAAATCCTATATATTTTATTTTCATACTTTTGTTTATCTTATGTAAATATACAAGGATATTTGTTCAACAAAACATTTAAAATCAGAAGTTCTTTTATGTACATGTCTTTCTGTCTATAGATTAGCTGAAAATTTCTGTCATGTGACTTCATACTATTTAATATTAACCTACAGGTTGCCTTTAGTTTTAATTGTATATTTAGCAGCCCATATTTTAATATAGATAATTTTTGAGGCCAGACCCTTGCTACCTAAAACACCTCTACCTCTAGTTTCTCATTTATATAATTGCCTTTGTATTAGGCTTCTCATATTTGTTTTAGATTATCATAAATGATTTGTAAGCAGAATGTGCCTTCCTCAGCTATTAAACACATTGATGCAGAGCCTTTCTTTGGGTATAGCCTAATTAATTAAATCTTGTTCAGTGACTTGTTTATTATTTTCAAAATAGGTATTTTATACAAATTTGATTCATTTGCCTTTTTTTTATCTTAGCATATTATGGGGGTGCAAATGTTAAGGTTATGTATATTGCCCTTGCCTCCCCTGACCCCTCACGTCAGAGCTTCAAGCATGTCTATCCCTCAGATGGTACACATCACACTCATTATGTAGGTATATACCCATTCCCTCCTACCCCCTCCCACCTTCCCGACATCCAATAATTGTTATTCCTATATGTCCACTTAGGTGTTGATCAGTGAAAACAATTTGCTGGTGAGTACATGTGGTGGTTATTTTTCCATTCTTGGGATACTTCACTTAGTAGAATGGGTTCCAGCTCTATCCAGGAAAATACAAGAGGTGCTATATCACCATTGTTTCTTAGAGATGAATAGTACTCCATAGTATATATATACACCACATTTTATTAATCCACTTATGTATTGATGGGCACTTCAGTTGTTTCCACATCTTTACAATTGTGAATTGTGCTGCTATAAACATTCGAGTGCAGGTGTATTTTTTATAGAGTGACTTTTGTTCTTTTGGGTAGATGACCAGTAATGGGAATGCTGGATCAAATGGTAGATCCACTTGTATTGCTTTAAGATATCCCCATATTGCTTTCCACAGAAGTTGAACTAGTTTGCAGTCCCACCAGCCATGTAGGAGTGTTCCTATCTCTCCACATCCATGCCAAAATTTATTGTTTTGGGACTTGTTAATAAAAGCCATTCTCACTGGAGATAAGTGATATCTCATTGTGGTTTTGATTTACATTTTCCTGATGATTAGAGATGTTGAGCAACCCCAAAGGCAATCACAGCATTAACAAAAATAAATAAATGGGACCTGATCAAATTAAAAAGCTTCTGCACAGCCAAAGAAACTTGTCAAGAGAGCAAACAGACAACCTACAGAATGGGAGAAAATTTTCACAAGCTACTCATATGATAAAGGGCCGATAACTAGAATCTATTTAGAACTCAGGAAAATCAGCAAGGAAAAATCAATCAACCTTATCAAAAAGTGAGCAAAGGACAATCACAGAAACTTTCCAAAAGGAGACAGAATAATGTCCAACAAACATTTGCCTTTTGAATAAGTTTTTGTACTATGTTGATGTCTTCATTTTCTCCACATAATAAGATATTGATAAAATATAAGATCAGGAAGAGAAATACCCATATTAATCAATGTTTTCACATTGATTAAAGTATTAATTCTAAGTTTGCTTAAACTACTATTAATCTTTTCTTTGGATGCTAAGAAATTTACTTCTGTAGAGCTTTAATTCTCTCTCTCTTGTTAAATTCCTATTAGCATGACTTAAAAAAAATCACTATTTTACTAATGTTTTATTCATCATATTAATACTTTTCTGAATAAGGGAGATTGAGAATAGGCTTGTTATTTAGCCCAAACTAAATTCTATGGATGAAGGCAGGAGGGCAGAGGGATGAATCACTAGAAATAAAGTTCAGGAAAACTATTACTAAAATTAAGATTACATTGACCTTACATTAAGGGATAAATAGAAATGTGAAAAATTGATGACATCACTAAAATTAGAATAGAATTTAAAGGACTTGGAAATTCAATTTTGAATTGTCATCAAATTAAGAACCACTCTTGTATTAACATGAAGGTATTTGCTTATTTTCTAGAAAATTCTGTGTCTAACAAGTTTTTATGAATTCAAGAAATACTAATCCCAAATGTAGTGATTGGGCTAGTATTCTTGATTGTTTATTTTCTCTTTATATTCCCTTTCCTTATAGAAACAACTTGAAGCTTCCCATTATAAAAGCAAAGAACCTAAAACAAATTAAAACAAAACTTAATCAGCACTGGAGGCAGATAAAATAGCAATCATTTACTATGATCATTAGTAATTAAAAAGAAAGAATTAAACATTTATCCTCTCCTGCACAAACTGAACTTCAGAGTCACCTAATAACCTTAATTTGTGAGAAAATATTCTTTTCAGAAAATTTCCATTTATTAAATGTAGAGAAAATAATGGAATCAGAAAACTGGCAAACTGTGTTGAAAAAACATAAAACAGCAACAATCACCAATAGATGGTAAAAGCAATTAGGTGAAAAGGTTAATAGGGGAATTTATAATAGAAGCATTAGGCCTGACAAAACCTGTGCCACTGATCTATCTCAACACTATCAAAATTACAATTACCAGAAATATATGTGTCCTGATTTAATGCAATATAAGTTGCATGCATCATCTATAAAGTATCCATGCCAAGGAAACTGAGTCAAAATATAACCCAGCTTTATATCTATTTTTTACTTCACAGAAAATATGAAGAATAGATAAACATTTATATATCATAAAGGAACAATTTTATAGGGTGATTGATTTAGTTTTCAATAAGTCACTGGCATTAATAAATTTTTAAAAAGGAGGAGATTATTCTAGATTAAAGGGAATTTAAAAGAAAAACAATATCACCAAAAGTAATATGTGTACCTTATTTGTATCCAGATTTCAACAAATCAACTGTAAAATAATATTTTTGAAATAATAAGGGACATTTGAATAAAGACTAGTATTAGATGATATTAAGGATATATTTATAAATTTCTAGGTAATTACATAAAAATATCTTTATTTGTAGAGTAATATATATTAGTATTATAAAGTAGACTAGTATGATATTATACCTTTAAAATATTACATTACAATATAAAAAGAAAGGAAAGTAAGGACAAGATGAAGTTTGGCAAAATGTTGATGATATTTGAATCTAGTTGAATGGTATACACAGGTTCATTATATCTTCTCTACTATTTTTTCTACTTTTCTGTATCACAAAAGTCTTAAAGCATTTATGATAAAAAGGTAAAAAACACAAGATAATAAAATATGCAGATTAATTATACACATTCTTAATATATAGCTAATCTGAACAGAAACTACAGGAAATCTTTAGAAGCCAAAAATGAATCCAGAAGTAGAACTAAGTATTGAAGCTACCAGGTTTACTGAGGACGTTTGCTATTAACGATTGCCTAAATAGCTACTTCAAAAATTATCTCTTAAAAACAAGAGACTTAGCCTCACACACAAGTTGAGGAGTCAGAACAAAGCTCTCTGCATAAAACTGGGAGCCCAAATCCTCATTCTCTCAGTGAAAGGGTCTACTAGGAAAGTATCTATACCACTGCTATGAACTGTTTCCATTTCTCCAAGTTCATATGTTAAAGCCCTAACCCCCAGTGTGGTTGTACTTGAACATGAGATCTCTAAGGAAGTAATTAGGTTAAATGCGGTCATAAGGTTGGGCCTGTGAGCCAATAGGATTACTGCCCCTAAAATAAGAGACACCAGAGGGCTGGCTCTAGTGCATGTGCACACGCGTGTGTTCTCTCCCCTCCTCCCCCATGCACTGCATGCACACATCAAGGAAAGGCTGCATGAGGACATGGTGATAGGGTAGCCATATAGAAGCCAGCAAGAGAGCCCTCACCAGAAACTGAATTTGCTGGCACTTTGATCTTGGACCTTTGTACTCCAGAACTGTGAGAAAATAAATTTCTATTGTTCAAGCTGCTCATTCTGTGATATTTTTCTATAGCAGCCCAAGCAGACTAATACACTCACAAAAAAAAAGAAAGCAAGGCTATTTATTAATCTCCTCTTTGATACTGAATGGAAGGGAATAATCATCCCTGAGAATTTATAATCAAAACTTTGTCCTTTTTCAAGATATGGAAATAAAATTCACACTGTGTGGTTCAAAACAGCACCAATGTAAGAGTATAATTTAAAGTGGTCTCACAGGTGTCTGCAAGAAACAAATATGCATTCTTTCTTTAGGAACTCACCTTCAACCCAGGCCTCAAAAAATCCCCACAAAGCTCCAGAAAACATCAACTCAAAGTTAGAAAAAAAAAATAAATCCAGTCAGAAAATTTTCAAGAAAATCAGTCATCATGATTGAGAGTCAGCACAAGAAAATAACAGGATAAAATACTTACACAATGCATAAATGGTATATAACAACTGTGCTGTAATATGTTCAAATATATTAATGAGAAAATCAAAGGCATAAATTAAAGACAAACAACTACTAAAAATAGCAAGCAGATCCAAGCAAAAATCCAAATAAAATTTCCAGAAATGATAAAAGTAACCATGGAAAATAAGCCTTTTAAAAATCAGTTAAAAGTAGATTAGACACAGCTGAATAAAGCATCAAGGAATGGAAACTAGATCTTAGGAAATTTCTCTGGAAGATGACACAGAGGATGAAAAGATGAGAAATGAGATGAAGTTAAGAAAATTGGAGGACAGAACGAAATAGTCTGATATAGGGTTCCCTATAGCCCAAAAAATGCCTTTGAGAAAATTAGATAAGAGGCACCATTATTAGACATAGACACATATACTGACAAGGAGAATATGGGCTGATGTTCAGGTCTTATTTTCTTCCTCATCTAAACACTTTATGTACAGTAGAACCCATAGGACCATTCAAAGAATCTTTCCAGAACACTTCTAATTGGAGTTCTAGTAATGGAGAATAAGGACAGAGGTATTATGCAAAAAAGGTGACTATGACTTTTCCAGAACTTAAACATACAAGTCCATGGATATAGGTAGCACAATAAGCACCAACAGGATTTATTAAAATAAATCAAACCTAGACTCACCCTAGTAAAGGTATAGAACACCAAATATACAGAATATGTCTTAAAAAACAATCAGACAGCAAATTCATAGTGGAATTGCACCATCAAAATGTGTTAACAAAATAACTAGAATTTTGATGCCATGCAAAAAATATATCTTCAGAAAAAGAATAAAATAAAAATACTTGTAGATAAACAATGCAGAGATTTTATGACCAGCAGACCCTTACTAAAATTTCAAAATATTTGCTCAAGAAAGCCTGGAAGTAATAAAAGAGGAAAGATTTGAGATAGAAAAAGAAAGTTTTCACAAGTATATATAATCATCTTGATCTAATTGACTTAAACACTATACTCAGCACCAAGAAAATGCACATTATTTACAAGTATACATGTAACATTTACAAAAATTTACCCTATACTAGGCCATAGCAAGTCACAATAAATGTCAAAGAATCTGTACCATAGAGACAATGTTTTTGATCACAAAATAACTAGAAATCAAGAATAAATAAATAGCTTTAAAAACATATATATTTGGAAATTTTTAAAGCACATTTTTTAAAAACACAAAAGTTAAAGAAGAGAACTAAGTATTAACAATAATACTGCATATTTGAATCTGTGGAATACTGCTAGAATGATTGAAAGAAGAAAATTTAGAGCCTTAAGTGTTTATATTAGTAAAGTAAACAATCTGAAAACCAATATGCTAAGTATCCACATTAAGAAGGAAAAAAATCCTATCCTAGTTCTTTGCCACTGTACAAATGCCTATAATGGTGGTGGTTCTCTTTCCTCAAACTAGTCCTTTCTCAGTGTCTAAAAATATAGGTAAAACCACAATAGCTACAAAGAAAATAAAATACCTAGGAATATATTTAACCAAAGAGGTGAAAGATCAAGAGAACTATGAACCACTGAGGAAGAGAATTTTAGATAATGTAAAAAAATAAAATGGTAAAACATATCATGCTCACAGATTAGCAGAATCTACATTGTTAAAATGTTCATACTACCCAAAGTGATTTACAGATCCAATGCAACTCCCATTAAAGTACCAATGTCGTATAATAGAAAGAAATTAATTGGCCAACTGATATATATATATAAAAAAAAAAAATTAGCCGGGCATGGTGGCACATGCCTGTAGTCCCAGCTACTCGGGAGGCTGAGGCAAAGGATCGCTTGAGCCCAGGAGTTTGAGGTTGCTGTGAGCTAGGCTGATGCCACGGCACTCACTCTAGCCTGGACAATAAAGCGAGACTCTGTCTCAAAAAAAATAAAAAAATAAAAAAAAAAAAAGTACCAATGTCGTTATTTGCAGATGTAGAAAAAAATAATTCTATACTTCATTTGGAACAGAAAAGATCCTGAATAGCCAAAGTGATCTTAAGGAAAAAGAACAAATCTGGAAGCATCACTTTACCAGACTTTAAGGTATATCACAAGGCTACAGTAACCAAAACAGTATGGTACAAGCATAAAAATGGAGACATAGACCAAGAGAAAAGAACAGAGAGCCCAGATATAAAACCATCCACATATTGCCATCTGATCTTTGACAAAGTAGACAGCAGTATACACTCAGAACAAGAATCCCTATTTAATAAGTGGTGCTGAGAAAATTGGATAGCCACATACAGAAGATTGAAACAAGATGCATCTCTCTCATCACTCACAAAACTTAATTCAAGATGGATAATAGACTTAAATCTAAGACATGAAATGATAAGAGTTCTAGAAGAAATTGTTGGAAAAACTCTTCTAGCTATCAGCCTAGGCAAGGAGTTTATAAAGAAGACCCCAAGGACAATCATAGCAACAACAAAAATAAATAAATAAATGGAACTTGATTAAATTAAAAAGCTTCTGCACAGCCAAGGAAACAAACAGAGCAAATAGACAATCTACAGAATGAGAGAAAATATTTGCATGCTATACATCCAATAAAGGGCTAATAACCAGAATCTATAAAGAACTGAAGCAAATCAACAAGAACAAAAACAAATCAAACAACCCCATTAAAAGGTGAGCAAAAGACATGAACAGAAGCTTTTCAAAAGAAGATAGACTAATGGTCAGTAAGTCATGAAAAAATCCTTGACATCACTAATTGTCAGATAAATGCAAATGAAAACCTCAATGAGATATTACCTAACCCCAGTGAAAATGGCTTTTATCAGAAAGTCCCCGAACAATAGCTGCTGGTGTGGGTGTGGAGAGAAAGGAACACTTATACACTGTTGGTGGAACTACAAACTAGTGCAACCTCTATGGAAAATAGTATGGCAATTCCTCAAAGCACTAAAAGTAGACCTACCCTTTGCTCTAGCAATCCCACTATTGGGTATTTACCCAAAGGAAAAAAGTCATTTTATTAAAAAGTCATTTATTAAAAAGTCATTTTATTATTGCAGCACAGTTCATAATTGCAAAGATGTGGAATCAACCCAAGTGCTGAACAGTTCATGAGTGGATTAATAAAATGTGGTATATGTATACCATGGAGTACTACTCAGCCATAAAAAATGACTTGTTATCTTTTGCAACAATCTAGATGAACCTGGAGACCATTCTCCTAAGTGAAATATCACAAGAATGGAAAATCAAACACCACACGTAGTCATTATTAAATTAGAACTAACCAATCAGCACTCTTATGCATAGGTGGAAGTAAAACTCAACAGACAACATGCAGGTGAGGGGGAGAGAAGGAATGGGTGAAATTATACCTCATGGATACAATGCGTACTATCTGGTGAATGGGCACACTTAGAACTTTGACTTAAGCAGTACAAAAGCAATCCATGTAATCAAAACATTTGTACACCTGTAATTCTGAGACAAAAAATAAATAAGTATGCTTTGTTGCTACAAGGAAATAATAATAATAAAAGAACAAAAGTAAGTATATAAAACTTGAAGAATCCTAAATAAGCTATTGAATGCATTTAGTCATTGAACATAGAGTTTCCTTTCAATTCCAATAATCTATAAGCCTGAATCTTGGAAAATTAAATATGAGAAGATTGAATAGGGTTATTATTTATTGAGTACCTATTACATACTTGGTGCTAATCTAATAAATCTGGAAAATGCAGTTTTAAAAGACCCTTTTATAATATCTCGTAGCTTATATGGAAATGTATGATCTGTATGCCGGCATCATTAGTTGAATTTGTAACTCTGAAAAAATATTGTCAAAGGTAGTCATGATAGTAAGCTTTGCAAACTTAAACAAGCTGGCCTAGAGATGTTTAAGTAGAGACTTCAGACCCTCATATTAGAAGGATAATAAAGGGGATTAAAATATTGGACTGGATGACTTCTGAGGTCCCTACCCATTCTAAGATTCCATGATCCTTAAAACTGCAATTTGGCAAACATTATTTTGTGGCAAGCTAAAAATTTATACCCAATGATATGGTAGCTATATTGCCAAAAAAAGGTAAATCTAAGTCCTAAATGTATTCTCATGAACTCTTGGTAACTTTATTCCTTTAAATAAAGTATCTTTCCATAAAAACTAATACATACAACCACCAGTTAAAATTTTAAGGAAAGGGGTGCTGATTTTGAGTTCTGTATGTGCTACAATGACTTCAATAGCCACAAGGTGGCAGAGTGCTGCACTGCGTTTCTAATTCACAAGACTTCAAAACAGGAGTTCATGACACATTCAAAGGCAACTTAAATTGAAATTTTGAATTATTTCATCTGTTTCCATGTGCCAGGTGCAGGCGTTAGACGGGCAGGCTGAGATGTATATTTGGAGGCTCTTGGAAAGGGAGATGACAAGATATAAAATTATGTATATTTAAAGAAAAACTCTTAATTGACAAAACTCCCAATTTGCCTCTGGCCCCAAATTATAACAGCCTGATCATTGACTTCTCCGATAATTCTTGTAACATTTCCCTTTAACATTTAAACTGGTACAAATTCACAAAGCAACACTCCCATTTAGGTCCTTAAATCATCTAACAGAGCAAAAAATATTTGATCGCTTTACAGTATTTTAAAAATTCAAAGATAAATACCCTTGTATTTATTCCCATACATTGGTACAAGTCACTGCCCCAAATGAATATTATTTCAGTGCTGCGAACGGGGGCAGGGGCCTTGTTTTCATTCTTCAAGCTCAGGCTTTAGAGACTTTGATTATGTGATATACTTCCACTAAATTCATTCCTTCTTCCACTGAAAATGTATATAAGCATATAAAGTATATAAAACTTGAAGAATCCTATATAAGCTATTGAAAGCATTTGGTCATTGAATATATAGTTTCCTTTCAATTCTAATAATCTGTAAATCTGAATCTTGGAAAATTAAATATTCAGGGCTCATGGACTCTTTGAAAGCTTCTGAACTGAGGCATTCTGCAAGTTTCTTCTTTCTACAAATACTTAGAATACTATCCCATCATCATCAATCAGCTAAATAGTATGTAGAAGGTGGTGCCTTCTTTGGGGAATTTTTAGATTCGAAATCTAAGAGAACCAAGACTGTGTTGTAGTAACCAATGTATCTCCAGGGCCTACGACAGTTTCTGGCACATAATAGACATTCAAAAAATAGTATCAAATAATAAACCTTATATGCACACTTATCAAATGGAAAAGACCTATACCTTGAGTCCACTGAGAGCCTAAAATTTAGACCTGCAAAACAAGGTGTCCCAAAAGTCTCCATACATAGGGAAATTATAGCTTAAATGTACCTAATATTTACAAAATACTGGATAGCCACTTGTAGAAGGCTAAAGCAGGACCCACACCTTTCACTTCTCACAAAAATCAACTCACGATGGATAACAGACTTAAACCTAAGGTGTGAAACTATTAGAATTCTAGAGGAAAATGTTGGAAACACTCTCCTAGACATCAGCCTAGGCAAAGAGTTTATGAAGAAGTCCCCAAAGGGAATCACAGCAGCAACAAAAATAAATAAATGGGACATGATCAAACTAAAAACCTTCTGCACAGCCAAAGAAACACTCATGAAAGTAAACAGACTCCCAACCAGAATGGGAGAAAATTTTTGCATCCTACCCATCTGATAAGGGGCTGATAAACTAGAATACACTTAGAACTCATGAAAATCAGCAAGAAAAAATCAAATAACCCTATTAAAAAGTGGGCAAAGGACTTGAACAGAAACTTTTCTAAAGAAGACAGAAGAATGGCCAACAAACATATGAAAAAATGCTCAACATCTCTAATCAACAGGGAAATGCAAATCAAAACCACAATGAGATATCACTTAACTCCAATGAGAATGGCCTTTATCAAAAAGTCTCCAAACAATAAATGCTGGCGTGGATGCGGAAAGAGAGGGACACTCCTACACTGCTGGTGGGACTGCAAACTAGTTCAACCTCTGTGGAAAGCAATATGGAGATACCTTAAAGCGATACAAGTGGATCTACCATTTGATCCAGCAATCCCATTACTGGGCATCTACCCAAAAGATCCAATGACACTCTACAAAAAAAGACACCTGCACTCAAATGTTTATAGCAGCACAATTCATAATTGCAAGGCTGTGGAAACAGTCCAAGTGCCCATCAATCCAAGAATGGATTAATAAAATGTGGTATATGTATACCATGGAGTACTATTCAGCTCTAAGAAACAACAGTGATATAGCACATCTTATATTTTCCTGGTTAGAGCTGGAACCCATACTACTAAGTGAAGTATCCCAAGAATGGAAAAACAAGCACCACATATACTCACCAGCAAACTGGTATTAACTGAGCAGCACCTAAGTGGACACATAGGTACTATAGTAATAGGGTATTAGACAGGTGGGAGGGGGGAGGGGAGCGGGTATATACATACATAATGATTGAGATGTGCACCATCTGCGGGATGGTCATGCTGGAAATTCAGACTTGTGGGGGAAGGGGGGGAAAGGGCATTTATTGAAACCTTAAAATTTGTACCCCCCTAATATACCAAAATTAAAAAAAAAAGAAAAAAAAGAAGAAAAAAAGAAAAAAGTAAAAATAAAAAAAAATATTCATTACAAAATTTTTCCTTTGTATTGAGACATTTGGGACACCCTGTAGTAGTTGGTCAATAATTGTTAGTTGAATTAACAGTGAAAAGACCTATATGCTTCCATAATTTTGTGTTTCCTATTTTAAAAGTTGATATAAGAAGCTAAATCAATCAAGACATAATTATTTACTATTATTGAGCAACCCTTGTTTTAATTCTGTAAGTAACCCCAACAAAAAATCAGTGTATACCCCCAAGGAATTAACTGTTTGTGGCAGAGACAAAACACAGGGGGTAATAATTGAATCAGCATAGCATGCTGCTTTAACAAATTTAGGAGTTCTTCTGCATTTGTTTTTATTGCTTTTAAAGTAATAAATGCAAATATATTTATATAAACTATCTGGAAAAGCTTAGAATCTTCTAGCCTACTCTATTCTTTTTTAACTCCTAACACTCATCTGAGAATTGTCTCTAGTTTAAATTATTTTTTAGGTAATCTCTGAACCACAATATGACTATACCTCTAATTTTTGATTTGTCAACTGTAGTATCTATTGATTTCCACACATAAAATATGAAGATTTAAGTCACTCATGCTATACTACTCCTCCTAGTTTATCTTCATTTGTTTTATATTTAGAATATTATTTCAGTCTTCATAAAAATTATCTTTGTAACCTATTTTTTAAAATTCTGTTTCTGATTTTGTCAATATTCAGTAGGTTGTCTGAACTCCATGCCTTGTAATATGTCAATATTAGTCACTATTCCTCCTTCATCATCCTCTCTTCTGGTAGCTAAAATTTTGCTTCTATATTTTCAAGACTGTTCATATTTATATTTTGTCACGTAATCATAACAATGCCTTCTGTATTTCAGTATAGGTTATCTCTAAAAGTTGAAAATCAATAAATGGTTTTTATATTGGAATTATTCTGTAAACATTGTTCAGTGCCCATCCACATAATATGTTAGCATTAAATATTTTTTTCTCTGCAGATCCAATGCCATGAGCTTGGATCAATCACTCAGGACAGAATGTTTCCCACATTAAGTACAAATAGATATTCCTTTCCTCACTAATCATGCATTTAAAATGCATCAACATTTGTTTTATATTTGTATTGGCATGTATAGTTTGCTCTGCAGTATGTGTCATAAGTCCTGATATATATAGCCCTTCCTCAGCCCTTCCAAAGTTTCTATCTGCTTCCATCGTCTTCTTACACCTTTGTACTTTTACTTACAGACTCTTGACTAAATTGTTTATCCATCAAGTCACTGTTTCTCTAAGCTTCTTTTAGAAGATGCTGAACTTCTTTTATCTAAACTGCTTGCTTCTCAGACCATTTGTATTTGTGTTATTTGGGGACTCCCCAAAACTACTCGTTCTTTGCTCTCTTGAGTTAACTCCACTTTTCCTGCACCTGTGGCTAACTTTCTGGCTTTGTTCCTGCACTGAGTACAATCTCATGAAACTTCCAGTGTAAGAGTGTGGGGCATGCAAACTTTCTCATAGGAAAATGATTAAGTAGAACAAATATATCCAGACAATAATTTCATCCATCATGATTAAATGGAACCAAGTTGAACAAAACTCAACTTTTAAAATTGAAAAATATTAAATCAGCCACAGAACATTCAAGTCAGCTAAAACACATACAGGTAGGCGACTTTAAGCAACATAATACAATCACTAGTCAAGGTAAGAACTATAAAGGCATTTCAACAAATATATACCTTTAATTTGTTTGCCTTGAAATTTTGTATTTATTTTTACATTATGTGAATATTTCAAGTTGTACATAAATTCTCTTTCCCATGATACTCCTCATTTATACCCCAAAGTGTAAAAATTTTAAACAAGAAATAAATTACACAGAGAAAGAAAAATACTACAACCCGCCCTTAAGAAAATAAACAGCCAGCTATGGTTAGTATTCTGCTTTGTTGCCTAGCCCCCAAAGCATCTTTGATGAAGAGACATGTCTAAAGGTTCGATGGCAGGCCCTCTGCTAGGTATGGTGGGGTATGCAAATGATAAATAAAAGACAACTATCCTGTCCCAAGAGAAGTGTACAGTCTATATGTGCCATGAACATCAAATGTCACAATTGCATTTATATGAAAAAATTATGCTTTAATATCTAAAATATCCCTTTACCTTACCTATAATTCCAGTATCTTTTCATCATTTATTTTAACTTTACTCAGAAGACCAAAGGATATATATTAATATTACCTGAAAGCAAATTAAGCTACAAGCATAATCCTTCAGATTTTGCTTTTCTATACTCTGATGAAGTCTCAACAGAAGACTGACCGAAGAAGGGCTGGCTGACATGTGACTGGAGCCTTGCTACTGCCCCTGTGTCAAAGCCCATGCACATGTTCTTGGGATCCAATTCTAGAGGAATAATTTTTAATAATCTCTTTCTCTTCCAGAAAAATGCCTCATTTGTCTCTTAAAGTTAATGTTCTCCACCTTCAGAAATCCTTTACTACTATTATCAAAAACAGGGATACAATATCTTTCTTAATCTAAATTTTCCAAATTCACCTAAAATATTTTAGACTTTTGTGCTACATTTCTACATCATTCAGCCCTTCAGCTAAGTCTGAAAAACAAATGTTGTGGTTTACACACCTCTTGAAGCTAGTACTTTCAGATGTCTTCGTCTGATCCTTAGAGATTTAGAACCCAGCTACTCATAATTCCCAACTCTCAACCAGAAATAGCTATGAATCAAAACAAAAGCTCCCTTTCACATCTTGCTTGCCTATTGGTCCACTTCTGTTATACTTTTCTATCCTGCTATGGTCTAACACTGTACTATAAGTGTAATCATGCATTGGGGACATATAATGAAAAACAGCTTTGCTGACAAACATGTACTTAATTTATCCTATAGATATACAGAATTACAACAGTCACAGGGCCTGAGAGTGAAGAACTATAAATATAGGTTAAATGGCCATGTTTTTAATTACCAGGACACTACACATCTTATCAGGTGAACTAAACTAAATCTTTAAAAATCATCAATCCCAAAGCACCCAGCCAAACAACAACACATCTCTTCCACATCTTAGTAATTTTTCAAGTTGCCTACAAGAAAAACATTAAAAGTGTGGTCTAATAACACAATACCTCCAACTGTTCTTTGGCTTTCCATTGTTTGGTATGTGTGTTTTTTGGGGATGGGAAGGCTGTTTTCTAGAAGTGGATAATGGAAAAGAGGGTAGCTATTTCTTTTTAATTTAGAGGTGCCTAATTTATTTAAATTAAAAGTTATTTATTTTAGATTGCAATTATTTCAGTATTCTTCATTTCCAGAAATGTCATGTTTTAGGCAGGCGTCCTCAAACTACGGCCCGTGGGCCACATGCGGGTGTTTTTGCCCATTTGTTTTTTTACCTCAAAATAAGACATGTGCAGTGTGCATAGGAATTTGTTCATAATTTTTTAAAAACTATACTCTGGCCCTCCAACGGTCTGAGGGACAGTGAACTGTCCCCCTGTTTAAAAAGTTTGAGGACCCCTAGTTTAGAGGAACCCATCTCTAAACCAGCAGCAAAGGAAACTAAAGCAGCAAAGGAAAGAAAATCTCACAACAGAGGAACATGTGATAAGTGTGGTAAGAAAGAAAGGAAAATAAGGAGAGAAAAGTAATTGAATAATAAAAAGTAGATATCAGGGATTGGAAGTAGAAATATGCAGAAGCCATGTGTCTTTGTTATTAAATAATTATGAATAATCAGAATAAATACCATCATTATTGTTTCTGCTTAAATATGTATTCCTTTTTACACTAACCTATACCAAAATTCCTGGATGCTACTCTTAGACTCTCAGGGTGTTCCTTTTATCTCTGAAGTATTTCATTTAGAGACCGATGTTTATCTCTACTAAAGGACGTGCTTTTATTTCCAGTCCTTCACATAGACTAAGTTGTTATTTCTAAAAATCTTTGTGAAAGAATATGTCAGCTCCCAACTTGCATTTTATTTTCTGGAAAGAATGAGAGAGCACCATGGATCTCTCTATAGGTAATGTTGCTGAGAGGATTAATTTGATAAAAACTAATATTTTTGAAGTTCCCTCAGCAAAGCCCAATACAAACAGTATTTCATGTATTCCTTATTTCTTTGTGCTGCTTAAAGTTTGTAACCAGATTAAATGAGAGTTTAAAACTTGGCTACTTTTCTCAGCTTTGTAAAGCAAATATAGATGTGAAATTACTAGTGAACAAGAGAGAGAGGAAGAGGGAGATGAGGAGAAAGAGAGAGAGAGAAAGAGAGAGAGGGGCTCTGAGTTTTTAAATTCCTATTCTTCAATTAAACCTTCACAAAAACCTGTTCCAAATCAATAACAAAATACTGAATTTAGATTTTTCTGTACATGCAATATAAATAAAAAATACATTACATGGTATGTATTGCTTTATATTCATTGTGTATTTAATTTTCTTTTTGGTCCATAATAATAAGTTTTATTCACACTGGAATAAAACTTAAAGAAATTTAGAATTGATTTATAGTCATAGCCCTTGAAGCATGACAATATTATTTCATGTTATCTCTTCAAAGTTTCCAAGACAACTAGATTTATCCTCTAGAATAATTTCACACATTTTCTTCATTTAAATCAGCTAAATCAATGTGAAAAACAACCACGATTATTTTAATACTTGTCTCTTTTTTGAATTGATGCATATCTAGCTTATGTCAACAGAAATAAAATTGTTATTCATAATCCCTACATTACAGAAATGGGCTAGCTCTTGAAGGAACATCAAATTCAACCCATGAACATTTTAAACACTTCAGATTATGTATGGGCTCACTTCAAATTCATGAGGTAACAACATGCAAATAATTATCTTTTAGAATGTTATAGCTCAAAAATGCTAAAAAACAGCTATTCCAACTTGATTATGACTTAGCAGTATCATTTATGTATATATGTTTGATATGAATATTCAGGGTTATAGTTTTTAATATTGCCTTAAATCGTATAATCATCCCTGGATGCCATATGTACTCTTGCATAATCCACCCCAGTTATAAAGGAATGCTTCCCTATATGTCTTACCCAGAATTACATGAGCTACATTTCTGTAGCCTTGCCATCCAATTCTCTGATTAATCAACACTCTAAGAGATATTAAACCTTCAAACCAAAAAGTGAGAGAAAAAAGTCAAGGAACACTATAGTAATATAACTTAGTGAGTTATGAATTCTACTAATAATAATGTCCACTGGCCAGCAATTATTTACTGAATGTCAGCCATAAACAAGGCACTGTTTTGTCATAGAAAAGGGCTATAAAATATTAATATGATAGCTGCCATTTATTAAATACTTACTCCATGCCAGAAACTGTACTATACCTCCTGTATGTTAATATGGGCATGCTTGGATGCCAGGATAGAAAATCTAGAACTGATTCTATAGAATTCTGTCAACCTTTAAAGTATGGGGGCAGGGAGGTATCAGGACAAACCACATGAGTTTTGACAACAGTGAAAGACAAAGCTTATTCTGTCAGCAATGTGTATGGACAGTTAAGAGAGCTCAAGATTAGTGGCAAGAGAGCTGCCAGGTGGTAAACAAGAAGGGCCTAAACCAGGGCAATGTGGATGGAATATGAAGCCAGGGCTGCGATGAGAAGCAATGGGATAAGTTACAGGGCCCAGTGGTCACCTGGTCTTAGAGACTGTGAGAAAGAAGTTAAAGCTGAAATCCCACTTTGGTGAATTTATTTCACAAATATATTTGTACATTTATGGAGTAATAGGTTTGTAATTAGTCAGAAAACAATAGGCAATGCTGTGGTAACCACAAAATCTCAAGGGCTTACTTAACATGATAACGATTTATTTCTCACTCATCACAGTTAGATGTTAATGGGAAGCCCTCCTTCATTTTATAGCCATCCATCTGGAACACATGATTTCTAAGGAGTCTGGCAGGTGGAGAGACTGGTGGAGAGTTGCAAAGAATAGTTTTAAGGGTCAGGCTCAAACTGGCTTACAATAACTCTATCTTTATCTCATTGGCTAACCAAGACACATATTTCTGTCCCACTACCCACAGGTTAGATATTTGGCAGTACACATATATTCAGTGAACACTGATGCCACTATGTTTAGTTGTAAAAGCAAATGTTTAGAAACAACCCAAATATCCATCAATAGAGATCTACAAAAATAAATTGTGCTACATCCATACAGGAAAAGCATTGAAAACAAGCGCTGACATGGGAAGATAGATCTTGATGATATTATCATTCAGCAAAAAAAAAAAAAAAATAGAATGCAAACATACATGTATGCTATCTTTTATATAAAAAGGAACAAATATGAAATATTATGCTTGATTGAAAGATTAAAAAAAACTATGAAGGGATACATGAGCAACCAAAGACAATTGTTACTCATTTGGGGAAGGGGTTGGACAAGATAGACTATCCTTTCAAACAGTCTAGTTTAATTTTTATCCATAACCAAGCCCAAGCAAATGGTTTTGGTATTTTATCTTTCCAACAGTCTTTACATTTTAACATCAAGTATCAAACAATAGATATCTCACTATAATCTAATAACCAATGATGCCAAGTATAATTCCAAGCTAACAAACTCTAAGACAAACCAAGTCTCAAATGCTAGCAGAGATGTGGATTTGTTTGGATACTTTCTGAACATTTAACAGTGACACTACAACTGATTTGTATTCTGAGACTTTTTAAAGAAAAGAAACAAAATGAGATGCTGATTATTTTCCCTTGAATTGTTTTTTCCCAAAAGCCTAATTTAAATTTAGTTAGGGATTTTCTGTTAATGTTAAAAAAAAGAAGAGTCAAAGCAGCTGTTTACAGTTTAATGTGCTAGAATTTAGCTCATGATGGATTGTAAATTTTGTCTGCTAAGATTACAAAGAGAACCTTAAGTGCCACCTGAGTAGGTTCTTCATTTCAGGGGAATCCCAGTGTGTTTCTGGAAATGAGGAAACAATCTCACCTAGCCAGTTGTCCTCTGTGAAGCTCAGTTTTCCTACTATATAATAGGGATTATATGCCCCCAAAGGGGTTTTTGTGAAGAGTCAATGATGACGAATATATCTGTCAGAGATCTGTACATTGATAAGCGCTAAAAATGAATTTTTTCCCCAAGAGAAGCTTTCCTTTATGCCTTAAATAAGACTTGGACCTCTTGTTAATCTGCTCCCATTGTACCCTTGTGCCTCTTTTTCTAACACTTAGATGTTTGCTTTTTCTATCCTTTCATAGTGTGCAGTCACACTATTATGTTTCAAATGCTTACTAGAAAGTCAGTCATGTCATGTAGCTCAATATTTCATTGTTGAATTAAATAAATAACTGCAAGCATTCTCTATACTCTCTTTGATTCATATTCTTTCGACACCATGAGCACTAAATACTAGAGATCCTCAAAGTGGAAAGGACATCCAGAAAATTCATATGTACCAATGGTTCAGCTCTTCAAGGGCAGTGGGCTAGACTAGATAATCTTTAGCATGTCCCTCTCCTACTATATTTATGTAATCATTTGGGGCATGGAACAATAAGGTTAATAAAAGACAGACTGCTCTAAAATGAGTATTTGGACCTGAAAATTAGAAGTTCTGGATTTTCTTTTCAGCTATTGACATTCAACCATGTGATGTTAGCCCTTATCTAATTTACTTACTGCTTTAAATTTCCCACTTAAATGCTAGAATTTAAAACAACAACAACAACAAAAAAAAAACCAAGCCTTTTACTTATAGCTCTGCTTTTTCTATAAATAAAATCTCAGCTAAGTGAAGAGTTCCCAAGAATGACTTTGAAGATAATCTATAATATAAATTCAAAATGGTGTACTAGGTTTACATGGGCTAAATAGCGTTGCAGTTGGTTTTCATTGCAAAAATTAGAAACATTAGCAGCAAAATTCCTTAATCCTACCTCTTTAGAGAAAGTTTTCATAAAGGATGCTTTAAAACAAATAAATAAATGGTGGAATTGTACTCTGGTTTTTTTTTAACCTCAAGGAAAGAAACATTCTGTACCAGACAGCACAATTGCTTTTCTGAATGGGTACTGACTGAGAAATCTTCTACTTAATTGTGATAAATTCACTTAAGCCCAAGACTCAATATTTTACATGTTTTGCAAACGTCTGAGATTTATGTGCACATATCAAGGAGAAAGCACACTTCACAGAAATTAGGGAAAGAAAAAAAAGCTTCAGTAAGCCTTTCTGCTTAAGAGGTACAACTAGGCCTCCTCCCTGGTACAGATGAGATGAAAGAGTTGGCGAAAACAAGCTTTCTTGTGAGTCATCCTTAATGTCATTGGGAAAAAAGGCATTGCATTCCTGTGGACTGGGCAGCTATTAATGCTCACCCCCACAAAATGAAAAATCTGTAAAATTCTGTTGAATTACCATGCAACTCCTTTATTTTGTGACTACAGAATACATTTTCTGAGAATAGATTAAGGGTTTGGAAGCCAAAGGGTGGTTTAAATGAAATAAAAGGTCCCAAATTTAAGGAACCAGAAGAGGTTTAATTGTAAATATAACCTGTATTAATATATTTTATACTATCTTTATTCATAAGAATAACAGTTATCATTTATTTATTGAATACTTCCCATGCTGCATACATTATCTCATTCTAACAACACAACATCCTTCTTATTAAGTACCTTGATTTCCAACTAATGAGTGAAGAAATTTAAAAATAAAACAAAATACCCCAAAAGAGGGCAAAATGCTAGCAAGAATAAAGGGGAATTTGAATTATGATTGATACGCTTCCAAAGTCTTTGCTTTCAATTATTATATCCACTGCCTTACTTTGTTAAACGTTCTTTGAAAGAGAATGCTAATTTTTGTTTTTGAAAACAGAAAAGGGTATGGGAATTACAGTGACTAATAAAATAATCACTTCATCTTAAATCATAAACTTCTGTCTGAGACAATGCTATGTCACCAAATTGTTTCACTGTTTTTCTGGACCTGTAAGATAATGACTTTCCCCAGCCTTGCTTGTAGTTATGTTAGCACCATTAATTGTATTCTGCCAAAGGAATGTAAGCAGAGATGATGTGAGCTGTGTTCAGGCCTCCTCGTGAAACCAACTGTACAATTCTCCATGCCCTCACTCTATTTATTGGCAATCTTAGAAGTCAGGTGATGAAAGTGACAGTGACAAAATGGAAGCAGCAGAGGTTTCTGTATGACGATGTGCTCCACATTCCTATCATCAACTCAATGGGCACTGAGGGCTATAGGTTTTTATGGCGTTGTGGCTAATGTTTGTTATTTGTTACCATAGTTAGCCTACACTATGCCTCAATGCTACCTTTAACCATGAGAAAGAGTATTTGATAAAGCCACTAATGTCATGCTGACATTTTCAATTTCTTCTCTACTTTTAAGGACTCAGGCTTATTACTGGATATTACAAGTTATAATAACTACTAGTCTAGTTTAGAAAATGTTTTTGTTAGTCTATGGAAATTAACAGTGGTTCTGTCATCAGGGACAAATGAACTATAATTTGCTTTGATGCAAAAATCAATTATATGTGAATTCTTTCTTCACAATACTTTATTTTTAAAACAATGAATACTATCTGGGGAAAATAGACTGTGGGAATCTAAGTGATATTGTTACTTAAAACAGTTCATATCTGAAAGGTTTCTTTGTACTTTTGCTACAGTTCTTTCAACCAGATGTTATACAGAACTTTGGCAACGTATAACAAGAATTGAAAGAAATATAACTATGACAGGGTAATTGTAGTGGATTCATCACATTACCTATAGAGGGAGTGCTAGCCAAATGTTATGCTTGAAAGCTTTTAAAAAAGAGACTATATTTTTTAAAAGACAGAATCAGAAAGGTACTAGAAGAACAAGGAACAGACCAAAGAAGAAAAGTGTCAAGGAACAAGAAAAAGAGAAGACAGATACTAGTAGTACTATAATGAAATAGAGTGGAACTCATGCTGACATCTAAGGTTTCGTAAATAATAATTAGGATTAATGATGATCACTAAGCCAGAAAGGACTACTGTTCTTCATCCACTTGCACCCCTCAAACTAGGTACCCTATAAGAATGAGGATCTTTTAAAGACCCTCTAGCCTTAATATAGAATTTGTAATATATATTTCTTTGTTTATTAAAACCTATTTTCATATCTTCATTGTAAGAATGTGTTAAGCACTCCAGTCATGTGGTTGATATGCCCAGATGTTTTAGGTTGACAGCAAAGGTAAATCAAAAAAAATAACCCAGATACACCATTTACACTCCAGTGAAGAACAGAGTTAGTAACAGGTTTATGCAATTCTTATTGTGTAAAATACAAGTCCATATGATCTGTATTTTAATATCAGCAGCAATATTCTGGGTCAGTCCAATTTATGAACTACAGTGTGTGTTCTATACCTAGAATTACTACTGATTCAAACACTCTTAGTAAATAAAAGATGATTTTTATTTAGACTTCTACAGTGAATTCATTTTCAGAACTCTGTTATACTTTTTCAGTTACAGCTTCACATACTCACCTTTTAATATTCTAGATAAAGAATTAGGGTTGTTGTGCATAAAAATGGAGGAATCACTAACAAATTAATTAATTGGGATCTTAATTGTGTCTCTCATGAGGTATACACCTCTGTTAGCCCAAAGAAGAACCACAGCCTTTTTTGGACAGATCATCAAGTGAAAATAGGGACTGCAAACACCTGGAATGTCTTTCCTCATACTCTCTACTGCCCTCCTGATGACCCTTGCTCTATACTCGTTTTACGCCACCACCCCCCATACACACTGACCTCTAGAAGCCTTCTCTGGCCCCCTCACAGGACTCCTTTTTAATCTCATAGTCCTTTTTAGATACTTTCACTTCAGACTATCTCAAATTGTGCTACCTGCTTATTTCTCTCCCCCTCAACTAGATGGCAGGCTCCTAGACAACAGGAGCCTTGATGACATTTTGATACCCAGTAATATTTGTTCAATGAATATAAGTCAGTGAAGAGTGACTATTCTTTGCTTCTCGGTTCTGCGAAAGTCCAAGGAGCTTGCCTGTACTTAAATCTGGCCTCACTGATAAACCTGAAACCTTTGCTCAACAGATCTGGCCCACTACCTTTGGCTATACATATAGTCTCCTGAAGCTACTTACCCCTTGTTTCTCACTCTATCAACTGCTAGAAATATTGTGTTCCTTGTCTCTCTAAGGAAGTCTGATTTTTTTTTTTTAACAGTGATAGATCCTCTAATGCTCAGTCAATACATGCTTGCAAATCTTGCTATGTTCATTTACTTTGGGGAAACTAAAACAAATAAGTCATCCTTCCTACACTCAGGGAGCTTAAAAATGGTTTGGGAAGGCAGGAGATTTAAATATAATAAATAAGGCCCAAATTATGATGATTAATAATTTTAGGTTTGCCTATTGCTTTATAATTTCAAAAGGAGATACATAATCTCATTTAATACTCATCATCCCTTAGTGAGATATTAAGTCTACCTGAAGTAGTTGCATTTCATAAAGGAAACATGAAATTTATTGGCTAAATATGTTAGGTGTCATTCCTGTTTTATAAAAACAGACTTGTTAAGATTAACTAGACCACATAGTTGATGGAGAGGTAAAGCCATGACTGGAAGTAAAGATTGCTAACTGAAGCCTAGTCCTCTTTTTGCTTTACTGTTATCCTGTTTGTCTCAGGCCTTCAGTGTGAGTTTGTCTCTCTGACATGTCTTCTTAGGCTTCTATGTCCACTCTAACAGGAGAGCCCCCCTCACCAAATGCCTGATTGGCATTTATCTGAAAGCTTGACTATCACTATTGCTTTATTAGCAAAAATACAGATCAGAATTTGAAACTAAGCTTCCTCCTCATCTCAAATGATAACTCACTCTCTCATTAAAATTCTTGAATTATTAGCTTGTATGCCTAATGTTAAAAAAAAAATTCTTGAATTCTGTTAGCATATGGTCAAAAAATAGATTAGACAGCAGATTTTAGACATTGTTTAGGGAATTTTTCTAATATTTGTAGTCCTATGTATATATCTTTTTCTAAGTAACCACTGTTAGTCTGAGTTTCAAGAGTACAAAAGTCTGAATTACTAACTTTGTACCTGTCCCATCTACTACAATAACATCATCATCATCATCACCATAATAACCCTTCTCCTCCTCCAACATGGCTAACATGGTTAATATGCATTAAGGACTTAACATGTACCAGACCCACGGCTGATTCCTTCATTTAGTCCGATCCTCATAATAGCCCTACCAAGTTAATATATTTGTTTCATTTTATGGTTGAGAAAACAGAACCCTGGAGAGATTAAATATTAGGTCATTAAGTATGGAATGTCTGATTTCCATAAGTACTAAGTTTGACAGTTGATATCTCTGACATTTCACTTTGACACTTCTTATTTTTGTTTTTTTTTTTTTGTTTTTTATTATGGAGACACATCCTCATTCTTTCAAACACATGTTTTGGCTTGTGATTATCTTTCAAATTTTTTTAGAGCAATTTTTGTGAAACCATAGATAAGTAAAAAATTCATCTTATATTTGAATATGAGTTCCAGCATGGAACCAATGCAGCACAGACAGCTCAAAATACCAACAAGTATTTGGGAAGGATGTGGCCAATGAACACACAGTACATGAACGGTTTGAGAAGTTCTGTTCCGGTGATTACCACCTTGAATATGAGCCACGTGGGTGACCTGAGACCAAGGTGAATAAAGATGAGCTAAAAGCTGTAGTGGAAGCAAACCCATCTTAACCTGCATGTGAATTAGCAGCAAGGTTTGATGTTACTATTCCAACAATATTGGACCATTTGAAACAAATGCACAAGATAAAGAAACTGGATAGATGGTGCCTCATGAATTAAATGAGCATCAGAAGAGAAATTATCTCAAAGCTTGCCTTTCTTTGCAGTTACAACATAGAGGTGAACCATTTCTACACCATATTGTTACATGTGAAGAAAAAGGGATTTTTTTTTTTTTTTTTTTTTTTTTTTTTTTGAGACAGAGTCTCGCTTTGTTGCCCAGGCTAGAGTGAGTGCCTGTGGCGTCCTAGCTCACAGCAACCTCAAACTCCTGGGCTCCAGTGATCCTTCTGCCTCAGCCTCCCGGGTAGCTGGGACTACAGGCATGTGCCACCATGCCCGGCTAATTTTTTTTTTTTATATATATATCAGTTGGCCAATTAATTTCTTTCTATTTATAGTAGAGACGGGGTCTCGCTCTTGCTCAGGCTGGTTTTGAACTCCTGACCTTGAGCAATCCGCCCGCCTCGGCCTCCCAAGAGCTAGGATTACAGGCGTGAGCCACAGCGCCCGGCCGAAAAAGGGATTTTTTGACAATCACAAGCATTCAGCATGGTGGCTGGATAAAGAGGAAGTGCTGAAACATAGTCCCAAACCAAATAGTCATCAAAAAAAGCTAATGTTGTCTGGTGATCCAGCACTGGTATTATCTACTACAGCTTTATGAAACCTGGCCAATCAATTACAGCAGATGTCTACTGCAACCAGTTGGATAAAATGATGAGGATGTTTGTGATTAAGCAGCTGAGATTGGTCAATAGAGACAGGCCAATCCTCTTGCAAGACCACATGTACCAAAAAACAATGCTGCTCAAACTATAGAAGCTGGACTTAGAAATTCTCTGTCATCTCCATCTCTGCATTCACCAGACCTTGCACCAATTGACTACCACTTCTTCCAGGTTTTGGACCACTTCTTGCAAGGAAAAATATTCAATTCTCAACAAGCTGTGGGAAATGTCTTTTACAATTTCATTGTCACTCTCTCTCTAGGCTTCTTCACTGCTGTCATAAGCAAGTTATCAATAAGATGGCAAAGTTGTGTGAACAGTTTGGGCACATACTTTGATTAAGTGTACTGCTTCTTGTTTGAGATATAAGAAACTAAACTTTTGATTTGAAATTGGACACTTCATATTTAATGATCTAATAACTTTCCTAAAGTCAGACAGAAAAAAGTTATTTAGAAGGTGAAACTCTACGAAGGGCTACATAGACCAGGTGCTAGCATAGAAGATGCATAGCATATTAAATAAAACTGTAAGTTCTTCAAGAGCAGAGCCTTATAGTTTCTCCTACCATATGCCTTCAAAATACCCTACACTTTTTCCTTCATGGTGCTATCACAACTTATCATTGTATACTTATTTTTGTGATTATTTGTTTAATGTCCTTCTTTCTCCTGGCCTGTTTCTTCAACAAGAACAAGGACTATTTCTGTTTTGCTTATCTCTATTCACCCAGTGCTTAGCAAAGTGCCTAACACATGGTAGGTACTCCATAAATAGCTGTTGAATAAATGAATCTCCTTTGGCCCCATTGTCAGGCAGCTTCATTGAAGATTTCTTTAGTGCACTTAATATTTTAATACCGAACATAAATATCTACAGAGCTCATTTCTGGCAGAAAAAAAAAAAGTACACTGGACGCAGCCCTGGTCTCTTTGTCTCAGTCTTTGTGCTTAGCAACAGAGTTACTTTGGGTACTGACCCCAAATAACTTTGCTATGCTCTAGCTACAGATACACTTCTGAAGAGAACTAAATCATCTTCATATCAGCTATCTTTCATTTGCATGTTTGGGATGTTTGAAGCAGAGGAACTTTCATAAAGTATAAATACTAATATGAATTTCAAGAATAAATTGTGCTTTTCTAAGGAGTAACCTATACATTTTGAAAATTATGTTTTTAATGTTGAAAACAAAACTTGAGCCTTGTTTATTTCCCTTGCATATTAGAGTTTTCAGATAAGCCATTCATCTTTGTGGTCCAATGGCTTAATCAAAACTAAATTTATTGGAACTTATTTCCATCAAAAGAAATTTTGAAAATATGGGGAAGAATGGGGAAAAAAAGAACAAGAAACTTAACATAGGCAGAAGAATTAGCAGGCATCATATTAGTCTAGGCTAGTTTTTTAAGAGGGATAAAATGTATCTATATTATCTCTCTTAATTCTTCACCACAGTGGGGGCAGTTATTGTTAAAGAACAAGTTCAAGGTCACTGCATGGGTTAGGGTCAGAATTAGAATTTTTCTCCAGGTTTGACTACGGATCCCAGGTTCTTTCTTCTGTATTGGTGGTTCTCAAACTTTGATATGTATCAGAATTACCTAGAGAGACTTTTAAATCACAAAACACTGGGTGCTACCCTCAGAGTTTCTGATTTGGTGCAAATCTAGGGTGAAATCTGATTATTTGCATCTTTATAAGTTCCCAGATATTGCTGATGTCACTGGTCCAGACCACATTTTAAAATTCTTTGCTCTACACTATGCAGAAGGAACACTGTTTTTTGACATAATACATACCATGACCAGTTATTTTGGAATTCTAATGAATAATTCACAAATCTGTGATCAAGGTTTTTTGTATCAGCCTTTATTATCTAATATGATGATAGCCTTCACCTATTGCTCAATGATATATATTCACAGGTTCACAAATCTGGTTCAATGACAATTTAGAGTTTTACACTCATGTACCTCTTTAGGTATGATGATAGTATTTGGGCATAACTCACACCAGCTCACCCAATATTCACAACTCTGTGACTTAGACAAGGCAGATACTAGTATCTCCATTTCACAGATGGGAAATTTAAGGCTAGGAGATATTAAGTGGCAATATAGATTATATTACTAATAAATACCAGAGATAAATTCAAATTTTGCTCTTTTTATTGCAAATCCAGAGCTTTTTCCACTACCAGCACCGCCTTCCTGTCCAAATCATTTCCTGATTAGTCTCTTGTGACCCCCTCAAAAAAGGAGAGGGTTGGTAATACAAAATTAACTCAGAGAACTCATTGTAGACCTCATATATTGTAGCATAAGCTTTATATAACAGAAAAGGGGGGATTCCCCTCTCCCCAGTCCAATTATCTTTTTTTTTTTAGCTTGAGCATGCAGTGCTATAAAGTGATGCTCTCAGTCTGTTGTTTTTTTTTTTTTTAATATCTCATATTTCGCCATCCTTGAGTTCATTTTCCAGAAGATATCCTCTATCAGTAGGAACAGATGGTTCAGTTGATTGCTAATAGGACATGGAGATAATTGTTAGTAGGTTAACATTTAAAACACAGTCCATTTGGGAGTCACCCAAAAACTGCTACAGTAGTGACACAGCTATTCATGGCATGCAGGCAAGACATCATGTGGTTATCAGTTTGCATTCCAGGGCAAATTTATAGCCTGCCTCAAAGATTTGTAGCAGTGACCAAATAAAATGAAGAACTGACAATTCTATGAAGTCTTTAAACCTCTCCTATGTTCCTTGACAGCAAATCAATTGCCTGTTATTGTTCATTTTACCTCCATAATATTTTCTGTATCCTTTCCATTTCCACTGCTGCCACCCTTATTCAAGCCTTGACCAGCTCCGGCCAAATCTTTTGTGCTAGACTCCCAACTGTTCTCATTCTCTTTTCTTTCCAACCCCTGTTATATCTTCCTAACTGATTAATCTCTCTAAAAACAACTATTAGCATGTACTTGTGGGCTCAAAATACTTCAACGATTCCTGTTTGCTTAAAAGTAAAGTTCAAATAGTGCAATACCCAAACACTTCCACCTTTACTTCTACTTTTCAATCTATTTCCTACTCACATAATTCAGGTGTCTTTCCCATGCTTCAGCCAAAATTATTGACTTGTGGTTCCCCATACATCACCTATATATTCAGACCTCCCTGACATCCTACATGTTATACTTCTGTTGAAAATAATTTTGATAACTCACAGTTCTCATTCCTGTATGCACAAATCCTACCCCTTTGTCAAAGCCAGATCCAAAGTTACCTCTTTCATGAATATTTCTTCGACATTCTCAACAGGAGATAATCATCTTCCTCTTCTGAATTTTTATATAATATTTTCTATATCAGTCTTATCTTTATTTTTTTTCACTCTATTTACTTTTTCCACAATCCAATTCAGTCTCCAAATTTCAAATTGTAGCATTACTTTTCTGTGTTTATAACATTTATTGACTGCCCATTACTCCGGGCAAGAAGAGCAAAATCCTTGATGTGGTAACACTCTGCAAGATAGAATCTTTGTATATTGCTCCAGTTTCACTTTTCCCTTGCTGCTCTCATCCACTCTGTTGTTCTTTTCATCTTTTTTTTCCCCTTTAGGCTGTTATTTATTTATTTATTTTTATGTTTTTATTTTAGCGTATTATGGGGGTACACGTGTTAAGGTTACATATATTGCCGATGCCTTCCCTACCCCTTCGAGTCAGAGCTTCAAGTGTGTGCATCCCCCAAATGTTGCACCTCTAACTCATTGTGTTTGTATATACTCATCCCCTCCTCACCCTCCCACTGCCCGACACCCGATAAATGTTATTCCTATATGGCCACCGAGGTGTTGATCTGTTAATACCAATTTGCTGGTGAGTACCTGTGGTGCTTGTTTTTCCATTCCTGAGATATTTCACTTAGTAGAATGGGTTCCAGCTCTATCCAGAAAAATACAAGAGGTGCTATATCACCATTGTTTCTTAAAGCTGAATAGTACTCCATGTTATACATATACCACATTTTATTAATCCATTCATAAATTGATGGGCACTTCGGTTGTTTCCACAGCTTTGCAATTGTGAATTGTGCTGCTATAAACATTTGAGTGCAGCTGTGTTTTTCATAAAGTGACTTTTGATCTTTTGGGTAGATGCCCAGTAGTGGAATTGCTAGATCAAATGGTAGATCTACTTGTATCGCTTTGAGGTATCTCCATATTGCTTTCCATAGAGGCTGAACTAGTTTGCAGTCCCACCAGCAGTGTAGGAGTTTTTCTCTCTCTCCGCATCCACACCAGCATTTATTGTTTGGGGACTTTGTGATAAAGGCCATTCTCACTGGAGTTAAGTGATATCTCATTGTGGTTTTGATTTGCATTTCCCTGATGATTAGAGATGTTGAGCATTTTTTCATATGCTTTTTGGGCATTATTCTGTCTTCTTTTGAAAAGTTTCAATGGGACATGCCCTTCTTGTCTCAGTGTGTTCCATACATGCTGTTTCCTTGGCCTGGACTCCTCCCCATCTCTACCTTTCCTTACCTAGTTCATTTCTATTCAGCCTCCAGAGCTCAACTCAAATATCGCCTCTTTGAACAAGCTTCCTTTATTCCCTAGAAAAAGTTAGCACCCCTATACACTTTTTCATTGTAGCACATACCAAAGTCATTAATGTTTGCTCCCTCAACTAGTATGTAATCTCTACAAGGGCAGGGTATATGCTTATCTTATTTCCTATGAGATCTGCATTGCCTAATACAGTGCCTAAATAGTATCTACTAGGTAAATATGTGGCCAGTGACTTAAATGTAAGTAGAATACAAATTAGACATATTTATTGAATGATTGAAAGTTTTGTGTTTGCCTTATTTCCTATCTTTCTCACCAGGTTATAAACTCCCTCATTTATTTTTGTACACCCAACAATCCATTCCTCTATAGTTAATAGATGATAAGGAAATATTAATATGTGCAAGTGGGTTCTGAGGAAATATGCAGAAACATACTGGTAAACATAAGGTGGTAACCTAAGTTTTCATATAATTTCCAGATCCTCATACTTTTTAGATTATTTCAGCATGTCTAGACATGAATAATAACCAAATGTCATTCATCTTTAATAGACCAATGGGTTGGTGTTTATTGACTGATAATGTTTATTGAGAGACAAAGAAAAGAAGGAAACAGAAACACTGTTAGTAAATACATTATGGAAAAGGGATAATGTTAATATATGATGTCCAAGTTCAAAGGAGATGAATATTCCCCTTATTCCTATAACAACTGTGGGGAGGGAGAGTAATTCACAAATTGGGACAGGAGAAGGACAAAATGGATGCGAACAGCCTTTGGAGGAAGAAAGAAGCAATTATTTCAGTATATTTCAGTTATTAAAAAAATCAAATTATTTATCTGTTTTATGTTGGTAAGTTTTAGCTTGATAATATAAGGTCTGACTTTAGTGTCCTTTCCACAGCCAGGCATAATATCTTCATTTTTATTTTCTTTCCTTCCTGCCAATCAGCCCCTGAGAGACCAAGCCCAATACATTCACAAACCCTTCACTTCCTATTATCTCTGCCTGACATGCTCTGTGTGTAACCTTGGGCAAATCACTTCTGTCTTCTGTAAAATGAAGGGAACAGTCTGGTCTCTAGGATCTCTTCCATATAGAATATTTTATGATTGTAAGCCTTGCCTTGCTGTAAGTTTTGGTCTATAACTGCTGATGCTTCGATTTCATACATTCCATATTTACTGTCTACTGTATGCCAGGAAATGTTCTAAGTGCAAGGAATAAAACAATAAAATGGTGATCTTAAAAGACAAAATCTTTGCTTTCAGAGAGCTATATTATAGTGGAATGAGACAGATAACAAACAAGATAAATTAAATGCGGTATGATACATACTAGAAGGTACTAAGGAAAAAAATAAGCCAAGGAAGGGGACTACGAATATGGCGAGGATGGTATTAAACAAGTAGACAAGGAAAGACTTATTAAGAAGGTGACATAAAAGAAAGACTCAATTCCTTGTTTCTTGTTTGCCCTTGACTCCTGGTAGTTTCTTATGACTTAATTCTGTTGTGTCCTTGTAGATCCCTTGCTTCTTTTCCATAAATCTGACTGCTTTTGATTTGCCACTTGGTTCCATCCCTGTTATCCTTTGCCAGGAATACAAGTAATGAGCAATGGCCCTCTTCTTGGCCTTCCTGTTATCATCCTTTCTTTTTTCTTTTTTTTTAGACAGAGACTTGCTCTGTCACCCTGGCTAGAGTGCTGTGGCATCAGCCCAGCTCATGGAAACCTCAAACTCCTGGGCTCAAGCGGTCCTCCTGCCTCGGCCTCCCGAGTAGCTGGGACTACAGGCATGCACCACCATGCCTGGCTAATTCTTTTCTATTTTTTTTAGTAGAAACGGGGTCTCGCTCTTGCTCAGTCTGGTCTCAAAATCCTTACTTCAAGCAATCCTCCCTTCTCAGCCTTCCAGAGTTCTAGGATTATAGGCGTGAGCCACCGCACCCAGACTTAACACCCTCTTCATATTTCATACTCCCATTTTCCCCTCTTTTATGCCAAGAATATCATCTTCCTATTAACTGTAGTGCCACCTGCATTCTGAAAATCCCTGAATTATTTCACTCATTGATCTCTGACAACTTCCTCCACCATCCTAGTTGTCACCACACATAACCACCCCCTTTTCCCTGAACCACGCCCATTCCTTGGTTAACTCCATACCTACACATAAACACAGCTTTCTCTGCTTCGTCTGCTCTTGTTTTATCCGTCTACCTACCCTTAAGGTTCTATTTAAAGACCATTTCCTCCTGGGCTGCCTTCCTCACTTCCTCTGGAGGGAATTGCTTTCTTACTCCTCTGTGTTCTCTGTACTTTGCATATACCTCTCTGCTGCTGTATTTATCACATTATATTGTGATTATCCATTTTCCTGTTCCTTGCTATCGTTCCAGAGAACATTACTTATTCATTCATATTTTTAACTTGGTAAATTCTCAATGAAACTGACAAGGACAGATAGAATGAGGAGAGAGGAGATGGTGAGAGAGCGAAGGGGAACTGTCAGTTATTGAAGATGGGCAGCTAAGGGATAAAAGTCACTGCTTCCTAAAACCTGCAGATTAGAAGAGACCTTAAAGTAGCACAAATTCCAAAACTTGAGGCCTCAGCATTAACCTACCTTCTATTAGTCAAGCTCTGACCTTTTGTCCTGATTCTCATAACTGGGCTTCTGCAACTCAGCCTCCACCTGGTGCCCCAGTTCCAAGAACTCGCCTTCTGTCTTGTTCCTCTCTGCCTGAATCTCTCTTTTGGAGACCTGCCTAATATGTCAGGCTCTCCAAACCTGGAACACTATCTTGCTCTTGTTTCCCCCACCCCTCCCATTTTTCCCTTTTTAATCTTTGCCCTGCCCATGAACCCAGGCAGGTGGCCAGGGCCCTGCTAATCCCTGACAGACTTCTATGTTTCTGACTTCTGAGCATTACATGCTCTTGGGTTATTTCTTTGTCTTTTACTGACTGCCTGCTGTGGCCACCATCCCTCCCATCCCCCACACCATCTGACTGTTTGGTGACCACCTGCTCTCCAAGGTCATACCCTTTGGATTTCATTCTTCACCTGTTCACCTGGCCTGCTTCCCCAACACCTCTGGACCTAGATCTGTTTATATCATTGTTGCTGTTGCTATTTCATTCCACTTTTAGATCCAGGGCACACTCAGGTTTGCCTTGCTTCCTGCCCTGCTCTGTTAGGACTTGGCACTCCTTAAGACCCACTTTCTCTATTAAAGATACCAATTCACTAACAGCATTTGGATGCTGGGCATCTCTATTTGAAGCACTAGTCTAACATTCTCATTTTACAGATGAGGACACTGAAGCTCAAAAGATAATTTTTCCAAGGCTTCACAGAAAGCCTGTGGCAGAATGACATCTAGAGCCCAGGATTCCTGTGTAACAGTCAAGAACTGTCCTTTCACTATAAACTGTCATTGTTATACACATGCTTTTCACACATCAGAGAGTACTGTAAACAAAAATCATAGAATCACTTGTGTCACCTTGAGAAAATGAGGATACTAACATATAGCCAGCATCTTTTCAAGCTAGACAGATCCTACCAGATCAATCTAACTTCCTTCAAGGACAGAAATGTATGTGAAAAATCAGGAGGAGACAATAGTTTTCTTTTTATCCCAAATAGAACACCATTTTAAAATTTTTCTTCAGGGTGCCAAACTTGGAAAAGATGAGGTAGGGATTCAGAGAAACCAACCAATTGAGAGAGAGAGAAAGAAACCAGAAAATAATTATTACTAAACCAACTAATGGGGTGGAAATGGTATGTGAGACTAGTGTCTTTAAAAAAAAAATTAACGTGTGGCCTAGATGAAGAAATGGAACACATGACCAATATGTCTGTCTAGTGAAATGACAACTGGCACATATCACTTAAGACAGTTAACCAGCCCTTACTGGGGTTTTGGGGATGCATAAAACAAGGTCTTCAATTTGGTAAGCTTAAAATTGCTTGGGGAGATAACCCAAGAAATAATTATAATGCACAGAAATAATTATAATGCAAGGCACACGATAAGTGTGATATAAATAAGAATGAGATAAAATCATTCTAAAAGAAGTGACTTCTTCCTACTAAGTGAGACTAGAAAGAGCTTCATGGAAGCAAGGACATCTGGGATGTCAGAGGTAGAGCTGATCTAATTGGCTAAGCTAAAACCCTGAGAGTCACCCTGGATGCTGTTTCTCTTTTGCCATCTATATCCAGGCAGTCACCAAGTCTTTCAATTTCAATACCTAAAATATTTTACAAACCAGCATTTTCCTGTGCTGCTGTCTTAGTTCACGGTCCTGTCATTTCTCAATGGATGTCTGCAGTAAGGTCCTGGCTCGTCTTAAGTCTACAGTCTCACCTTCCTTCAGTTCATCCTCCACACTGCTGACAGCATGATCTTACTGCTAATCTGATCACGTCATTCTGGAGTTTAAAATCCTCTGATGACTCACCATTTACAAAGGCCTTCAATGATCTGTCCTCTGTATACTACTCAAGTCTCATCTTCTGCTATTCCTTTCCTTGCACGTCATGTTCTAGCAACTTAATATTGAATTCCCTGCACTTCTTTAAAAAAGCCTTTCTCTTTTATATCACCATGATTCTGCCCTGGGTGCTTCTCTATTTGCTCTGCAAACCAGAGTCCTAACCAGAGTGGACTATTAACAGACCAGCCATTTGGCCATCAAGAGGAATCACATTCACTGCAGGACTTAGAAGAGCCCTTTATGCCAGTGGTTTCTTTCATCCACAGGATCTCCCTACTAACACAACTACACCCTAATCAATAATAATAGTGGGATCCCACACTTTTTTGGCTCTTTGGTTGAAGCCTTTTTTTATTAAGTAGGGTATACTGTTGGCAAGGCTAGTCACAGAGAAATGACTAGAATGACAAAAAAGAAAATTAACATTCCTTAAGTACATACAGCACATTGCATGTATTACATATTCTACTTTCTACATGTGCCACATTTAATCCTTATAAGACATTAGAAATCTTTGTTCCATTTTGAAGATAAAGACAATGAGGCTCATGTAAACTGATCACTTCACCATCATCACTTAGTGAGAAAGGAGTAAAGAATCCCAATCAAAGTCTCTTTCTACCACCTTATCAGTTACAGCACTATAACTGTATCCCCAGATTGCATTCTGAATCATTCCACATAAACATGTTGAATTTAGTTTTAGTGTAATCATTTTTTTCTGATTTTCTGAAAATGGCCCATTTGCATATTGTAAATGTGGCACAATTCCTTCTTCCCCTCACTAGGAAGTCCAGAGAGGCAAAAACAGCACAGACTATATCATTCAAACAGCTTCCACTCTTTTCTTTCTTGATGTGGAGATTAGAATTTTGACTTTATAGAATTCATAATGACTCAAGAGGCAATTCAATATAATGCCATCCTTTTATAGGAATAAATAGAATCAGAAAAATCATACAGAATGTAAGTGAGAAAGCTAGGACTGGTACCTCTTAGGCAGGGAAAGCTCATCTCTTACTGAGCCATGATGGCTAAGTACCATCACATGTTTCTTATGGTGGTAGCTACTAATCTGAAGTAGATATTGTTATTAATATTTCTATCTCACAATGGAGAAAGTGAGGCTCAGAGAAGTTAAGTGACTCACTCCAAGCCACATAACTATTTAGAGGTCAAGGATTAAAACTTAGATCTTATACCATGGAGCTGATAGCTTCAATCCATTCTCCATGAGCATTTTAATCTCCATTTTCAAATATCCACAGACCAAAAATAGGGGCTTGTGCCAAAGGCTAGTGCCTTGCAACTGAAAAGTAATCAGTCAATTCAGACAGCTTCCTTCATGCCTTACTCCAAACAAGATAGAAAACATCTATCAATGACTCATTATAATATATGAGAACACATTTTTTAAACATATAAGCTTAAACTTTAAGGATTTTTAAGAGCTTATGTATATCATGCTAATATTCTTAGAATATTGCTGCTATTGTTTTATGTGTAGAGTGTCATTTTCTTGTTTCCTTGTGTTTTAAAAACAGTGAGTGTAGTCTACGGCCACACCACCCCGAACACGCCCAATCTCGTCTAAAAACAGTGAGTGTTGATTTCTAAAAATAAAATCAAATAAAAACCACATATACCTACAAAAACCAGAGCTATGCAGTGAAGAGGCAGAAAACACAGCTTTTTAGTAATCAAGGGTAGAATCTTACCATGTATAATAGAAAAGTAAAATATTAGAAGACCTCTGAACATGGAACCATGACCCTGCTAAAAACTGCAGAATTTTATTTCTGTCATTTAGAAGACTTCAAGGGCAAAAACAAAAACATGAAATGCTGATTCTAAAAATCCTTGACAAAATACCATTCTAGAAATTAATATTTATCACATTTTCAGTGTTCCTGACACAACAGCACCTTATATGCTGATGTTTATGAATACAAATGTGCTGTGGAAATATATTATCTTTTCAGAAAATAACAAGGTAGGCAGGTGCTTTGCTACTTGTAATTACTAGAGCTAGAAATCTACCAAGAATGGACAGCAATGTTTATGACAAATAAAATTGAAATCAATGGACCACATATATCTTAGTTGTACACTGATTTAATTAATTATAATGAGAAAATAGACAATGACTCCTTTATTATTTAAGGTAATTTAGAAGACATCTGTGATATGCTTTTTGTCTAATTCACTCTTAGATTAATGTGGAAGAAACAAGAGGTAGATGGTTGGTAAAAAAGGGTTCACTAGTTTAATAGAAGAAACATGTTTTCATTTGGTGAAGGGTGCAGAAAATAAAAGATCATGTCCAATAGTCTTGAATGAAGTGATCATAGTATCATAGTATGGCACATGGCACATGGTATCATATTTGAAATATATTATGCCAAAACTGTGACTTAATATTTCCTTAAGTTTATAAATCCTAGAAAATAAAAATGAACAAACTATAGACTGAGTTTACTTCTGCCTACAGATTTTGAGGACATTTTTAGACTTATTTTCTGGCTAAGTCATTCTTTGTTCAACATACCCAATTGTGCCAGATATTATATACCTGAACTTATAATCTAATAAGGCAGACAAGTGCAAGTTTCATAGCACCAACATAAAGATTAGATGTGAGTGCCATAATGGAAGAGTGTGCGGATTCATGCTCCTGCATCTGCAAATCTCCAGCACCCTATAGCTGGGCTCAGCTAAAATCTGTCCTATAGGGATTATTATTATATTGATAATGGCAATGATGATGATGATGATAATGTGATGATGTCACCATTAACTGAGATTTTACCATATGAGATACTGTATAATGAGCTAAATGTTCATATACTCAGAACAACCTGGAAGTAACTAATATTCCATTTTAGGTAAAGCAACCTAGGCTTGATGAGAATAAGAGACTAGTCCAAGGTCACACAGCTACTAAGTGGCAGAATTAGGATGCAAAAAGATAGGTCCCAGAACAGGGTTTGACCTTAGCTTACTCTAGTGGTCTCTGTTCTAAGGATTAGTCCAGCATCTGAGATTTACAGGAAATCACCAAGTTAACTTCCTGAAACTCATACTCCTCTAAGATTTCTCCAGTTACCCTCTGCAAACCCAATGGAAAACATCTTGCTTACTCTTGGTAACAATGACAGCTACTATTATCTGAATCATGATGTGCTGCTTCTTAGTATTAATGTCGTCTACTGGTATAGACCCTTTGAAATCTAGAAATAAGTCTTTCAATCCTTACTAACTGTCAGAGTGCCTGACATTGAATCATGATGAATGAATGACTTAGTTGGGCTCATAGGCCACTGCCTCATCCACTGGACCTACTCCTTGGCTATCAGATGTTTCAGTCCTGGATCTACTCTTCCATGCAGGATCCACTAAGGTCTAGTCCAGTATCTCTTTACATGTATCTTTCATGAGAAGAAATCATCACGTTTCTACCTGAATCTATAGCTATAAAAGGAGAACAGTAGACAGCACAGAGTAAATGGATCTAAGAGTTTCAAGGTAATATTTAACTCAGATCTTAAGGAATAATTAAAGTGTTCCCAGGAAAAGAAGAGTCATAAGCAAAGGCAGAATAGTTTTAAGAGTGAAGGGTATATTTGAAGAATGTAAAGCAACTCAGAGGGGTTAAAATACAGAGACAAAACTGTTTGTTAGCACAAGGATAGATAGCAAAGAGATCCAGAAATGTGATATGTCCTTATTGTACACTTACCTGCAAGACACATGAAGCATTCAAGGGACTATGAAATAGATACAGTCAAGTCTCCAAACTACCTGTCCTCAGATTGCCTGTGTGTTTTGAGGAGCATCCATACTTAGTAAACTCCCTGCAGGGTTCAGATACAGGTTCTGAGAACATATTCAATCACCTGCTGACATGAGCTATCAAATGGGGCATTACTTGAAAATAAGGAATATGATTATCCCTGATGAGGGCAGCTCAGTGAACCTTTCCTCCACACTTATCCATCCTTCTCCCTGACAGATATGGTAATACAGAGGGTTTTTTTTCCCTTCAGTATAATCATCAACTCAGACATTCTGACTCTTCCATGAGGAAACTAGCTGAGAACCTGCTGGGAACCTTCAATTTCATTCAATGTTATAGAACATCTATTATGCTCCAAGTCCTCTTTATCATGATAGCAACACTAACTTCAAAGTCTAACCCCAGTCAGTTCAAGAAAACACTCATCTCTTGCATATGCAGAAACAAAAAATTACATGCAGTTCCTATTGTGTTCTTTAATTTTTCCTCCTTTTTGAAATCTGTAAGATAAAGGATGTATTCTATAAAATTTGGATTCATTCAAAAGGAGGCAGTTAAGGGTCCAGAAGGCCACATGTGGCCCCAAGGCTGCAGGTTCCCCACCAATTCTCAGTACCTCAGTTTCCTCATCTATAATACAATAATATTTACCTTACAGGGCTATGTAAAGACTAAATAAGTGAGTATAACATGCTTAGTATAGTATCTGGTAGATTTTTACTGTTATCATTTTATTGTAATCATCATTAATAAAGTATTCTGGATAGCCTGAATGTATTGAGCTGAGACAAACCACTTGTTTATCATAGATGACAAGATCTATAGGCAAGTAGAATCTGGAATTTATATTTTTATAATTGCTGCACAGCCATAAAAGAAATGACTTATTCCCTATTTTTTTCTACTATAAGTTTTTTTTTTTTTTTTTTTTTTTTTTTTTTTTTTTTTGAGACAGAGTCTCACTTTGTTGTCCAGGCTACAGTGAGTGCCGTGGCGTCAGCCTAGCTCACAGCAACCTCAAACTCCTGGGCTCAAGCGATCCTCCTGCTTCAGCCTCCCGAGTAGCTAGGACTACAGGCATGCGGCACCATGCCCGGCTAATTTTTTATATATATATCAGTTGGCCAATTAATTTCTTTCTATTTATAGTAGAGACGGGGTCTCGCTCTTGCTCAGGCTGGTTTTGAACTCCTGACCTTGAGCAATCCGCCCGCCTCGGCCTCCCAAGAGCTAGGATTACAGGTGTGAGCCACAGCGCCCGGCCTCTACTATAAATTTTTAATACACAAATTGAGGCGCAAACTTGGATAAACTATTGATATCTGTAGTAAAATCCATTCTAGTTGATTATTTTGAAATGGATCAGAATTATATTTGAGATAAACTTTTGCCTTCTTAGATTTTATCTGAATAGGTTAGGTGGGTATCCTTTGATCACTCTCTTTAAAGCACATATCCAAATGCAATATATAATCAGGATTAACCTATCTAATGACACCTGGAGAAACTGAAACAGTAGTAAAAATAATCCTAATATTATAAGACTATATATTTTTAAATTTTTATTTTATTTTTTTCAGAGACAGGGTCTCCTGTCACCCAGGCTAGAGTGCAGTGGCATGATCATAGCTCACTGTAACCTTGAACTCCTGAGCTCAAGTGATCCTCCCACTTCAGTAGCTAGGACTACAGGCATGTGCCACCATGCCTGGCTAATTTTTAAATTTTTTTGTAGAGATGGTGGTCTCACTGTGTTGCTCAGGGTGGTCTCAAATTCCTGGCCTCAAGTGATCCTCCTGCCTCAGCCTCCCAAAGTGTGGGGATTACAGGTGTGAGCCACCACACCCAGCCAATGATACTACCTATAAGAAATCTCCTCAAATCAGGATGCTGCTACAAAGTAGCTTCTTGCCACTTCCAGGTTTTAATGCGTTAATTATGGAGTGATGTTTAATTATGTATTTTATTATGAATAACAAATATAAATTACATACATGATTGTTCATAATTGTATTAAAATATGTATCATTTATCCTTGAAAGTGAAAGGCCTTTTTCAGGATGGATAAAGCTGTTTGGAGAACAGAATATGGGTGGAATTAATGGTCCCCACATTAATCATTTATTTTATGAAAATGTGAAGGTCATTCTCCACTTTAAGATTCCTCCCGAATTCCTTCTGCAAAGTCTGGCAGCTGAATTTCAATACGTACAGCAGAGGATTATACAATGTGCACTACTATTCCCCTAAAGGCAAACAGCTTTTATTTAATGAAGATGTTATTCTAAGAAGCTTTCCTGGGATATTGTCACATACCAAAGCTTATTTTGGAAAGGTGATTATCATTAGTAAGGACAGATAACCTGTCTCTTTGGATAGAACTGTGGATATCATTGCGTGAACCTGTTAAAATTCAGATTCAGAGGCTGATAAGAATCATGATGTAAAATCTATAGATACCATTTATTGAACACCCTTTCTGGAAGCCAAGTATTACATTAAGAACATAATATTATTATTGCATTTTATATACCATTATGAGTACTAATCAAGTACAAGGCACTAAATAAAAGTTTTATATTCACCTTATACAATCATCATATTATGTTCCCTCATTTATAGACATAGCCTTAGGAAAGTGTTTTGCTGAAGACCATGCAGCTGGATGGAAGCTGCTAGACTCCAAAGGCCCAAGTTCTTTCATTATCAATGAACATTTATTGTCACAGTTCTGAGAATTAGGATCCATAATTTTAAGGTGGGGATTTGGCATAGATGTGGCCAGGCCAATGAAGCACAGGGACTTCCTACAGACCCTCAGGTTGATTCATTTTTTCTGATGTCAAGATGGTAATCAGTGGGCGAAACATTTGTGCCAAACAGCAATGAACTTCATTCTGGCTCCACTGGTTGTGTGACCTTTTCCAGGTTATTTCATTGCTCCAAAACTCACTTTCTCATCTATATATGAGTGATAATAGAACCTACATGGTAAATGTGTTGAGAAGATCAAATGAGTCAATCATGTGTTGAATAGTTTGCTCAAGGTATAGTACATCATATGCCATTAATAAATGTTAACTGTTATTGTTATTTTTTTTCCTCCTCTAACAATTTTAATTACTATTCCAGGTTTCTGTGAACTAATCATTGGCCTCTTTCCAGTTTTTTCACCTTTCACTTTGAATCTCAAATTCTAAATATCTGGAACCTAAAACATCTAAGAAATAATATAACTCCCTTCTCCATTTTATGTCCCAGCCATGACACCAATATCCTTTCTTTATAGAGACTAACATTAAATGCTTCTTAAGAAAAATTTTCTTTTACCAAGAAGAAATTGAATCTCATATTTTCTGTCCAAACAAGTGTTTCAGTAGATGTGTTCTGTGGGATTTCTATTGATTAATGCAGCAAAACTGAGTGTTTTTCTTTTTTTTCCATACTCAAGCAAGATAATGGAACTGCCTACTTTAAGCAAAGTCATTTAAAACAGCAGTAACCAAACCCAAAAAGCATGAATTAGAGTGAAAGTTCAGTAATTCAGACAAACTGGGAGCAAGTGTGGCCTGAATTACTGACGATTCTGACTCAAAGACTGTAATTCTGTTAAACAGGAGGGCAGTATCACCTAATGATTAAGAGCTTGTGATTTGTGGTAAGACATCCTAGGATTTAAGATACTGATCTGTCACCTATTGACTGTAAGATCTTACCAAAGTTACTTAAGCTACCGAAGCCTGAGTTTCCATATACATTACATAGATAAAGAAATAGTTCTAACTCATGTACTTTTTTGCCAAGGATTAAACGAGATTTACTGCAAACATTACCTTAACATAGGGCCTGAGGCAGGATATGTGCTCAATAAAAGGGTGCTGCTATTAATATGAACATTATCATCAATATCATCTTCACCATTATAATACTATAGATAAACAGAAATAACTGAAAGAAACTAATAAAATGATGCAAGATACTGAATTTTGTGTTTTCTTGGGGAATGGAAAAGAATAGCTTGTAACCTTATAACTGTTGAAATATAAAATTGGATTCAATCAACACTGATTAAGTAGCTACACAAAAGCCTACTTATGATTTGAGAAAACAGTCACAGAAAAGTGGTTTCCAAGATTAGACAGCTAGTAGGTGTAGAGTGAGAATGTAAACACAATGACACAGTGTGAAGCACATAGTAAGGGCTCTATGATTAGTTACTGAATAAATGGATGGATAAAGATATGGTGTGGTTTACTGGAACCATTGAATTTAGACTTTCTGATTGTGAAAACTTTGCTTGGATTTCCTAATTCACACTTCCTATGTGATCTATGAGAGTTGTTCTAAATGTAAGCCAATTTTTCCACCTGTAAAAAGTGGATAACAATATCTGCCCTATAGAATTAATGTGAAGATAAAATGAGACAAAATAGAAACTATCTAGCATCATGCCTGGTACATAGTAAGTGTTCAATACGTGCTAATTTCCTTCCCTTTTTCCCTTGTACTATAGTCCATCTCTTCCCCCAAATATCAGAGCTTTCTTTGTACCGTACATCATCAGCACTTTCCTCCCTCCCTAAGGCAATCTTTTATTTGCCTTTTGATTCAGTTTGAAAATCCAGGCTCTGTATTACTTTCTCTGAGTCTAAAGCCACTTACAGGGGTGCTACAAACACACACTCCAACCCTACCCATGCTCATCTTCTCTGCTCACCTTGCTTTTTACATCTTTAGAATGTAGTCTTGAAGCTTCTCCTTAACTCTTCATTTCTTACTGGATCCCTCAGCCTTCAAAACAATGACAGGATTCATAAAGTTTTTCACACTTCATCTAATGTATTATTTTCCATGCTTTTTAAAGATTTTTATTTATTTAAAAATATTATTTCAAATTCTATTTCAAAATATTAAAGGGGTACAATGTTTTTGGTTGCATGGACTACTTTTATAATCATTTTCGATGCTTTTAAACAGCATTAGAATCTCAGTTTTTCCAGAAAGCCTTTCTAGATGAAACTGACAAAATTTAATTTCTTCTTATGCACTCTATCATCGGGGATGGACTTGCTATTTTCCTAGCCCTCACCCCAATTATACACTTAGGGTATCACTCAACTCTGATTTATACCCTTGGTTTTCATGCAATATAAATGTCTTGTTGCCTATTAATATGCTGAGTTAAGAGCCAAATTCCAGGTCCAAGTTTCTTACAACTACATCATAAGACAATGTAGATGTGTTCTTTTACCATAAGCTCTTAGACTGTTCATGTTCCAAAAGCACTTTATAAAGAGTTGGCATTATAGCACTACCATACGGTAGCACAATTCTTTATTTATGCTTTGGGCTCTTATTCATCTTTGTGTTGTCAGTGTTTTCCATACATCTTAGCATTTAGTGAGGCTCAAAAGACCTTAAATAAAATGTTATTTTATAGGTTAGTTCTATTAACACATAGGGGCTTAAAAGTTTTAGCTGAAATGACAATTGAAAGGAGGAGAAAAACCATAACAATAATACTGGTTCAGAATAATAGCTAGATGCTCTATCAAGGGCTTTACATATATCATTTAATTTATTCCTTATAATAATATCATGAAGGAGGTATCATTTTTATAGATTAAATAAATGGGGTACAGAGACATGAAAATAACTTACTCAAAATTAAACAATAAATAAAAGTCTGAGTTTGAATCCTTGATGGAGTATATGTTTTTAACCCATGTAACACTGTTTTCTTTTCCAAGTGGTTTTTGCATTAATTATACCATGTCTACCCTCTGTTCATGGAATTAGTTTCTAGCTCCATACCACTGAATGCAAGGCTTTGCCCAATCTGGCCTGACCCTTCCTTTACAGATGTAACTCTTAGTAAGTACCCTCTTCTACATCCTATTCTCCAACTAGAATAAATACACCTCGTTTCCCTAAAATGCTCATATCCCTTTGTGTCTGTTTTCTCACCCTGGAATGCTGTCCTACCCTCTTTTGCCTATCAAAATCCTTCCTGGTCCTTATATTCATTTTCAATATTCTCCTTAGAGTGTTCTCTATTTTTAGCCTGTAAGTATATGTCCCTTCTTTGGTGTATCCAAAATTCTTGGTTTTACTTGGAGAAACAAACTGCTTTGAAGTTGAGTAATGACTTGCCTTCCTGTAACATTAAAATGTAAACTCCTTGAGGGCAAATGTTCTGTCTTATTTGTCCTGTTTTAATCAATAAGCTTTACACATTGCTTTGTAAACAGACACTCAAAATTTTGTGAATAGATGACAAAGAAGAAAGAAAGACAGGAAGAGGGAAAAAAGAGAGGAGAGTGACAGGGAGACAGAGGCAGATAAAGAGATATATTGCTTAATTTGGTGGTTCATATAAGGTCCCTGGTGCTTAATTAACTCAAACCTGCTCTTGCTTTGAAATTAAAATGCATTCAAAGTTCTATATATGCTTTCAAATCACTCTTTGCATTCAATATCATCTGCTCAATATCTATCCCTATACCTGGGAGAAATTATACTAATGCAATAGTATTTTATCTTTGTAAACATTTATGGGCTACAATATTAGGCAATCACACCAAGTGCTTACAGAAGTACAATATATTTATTTTGGACATCATTTAGAGCATCCTGAACATACTGTCTCATATACAAAACAACCCTCAAAAGCCCTTAAATTAGAATCACAATATTATCTTTTCTTTCTCTACCCCCCCCACACACACACAGAGAGAGAGAGAGAGAGAGAGAGAAAGAGAGAGAGAGAAAGAGAGAAAGAAAGAGAGAGAAAGAAAAGACTCCTCCAAATTACACCTTCAAAACATCCCACTACAAGACCTCCACCTGTGCAGGTTTGCAGGGATTGCTCTGTGGCCCCTTTTATGAGAGTATACCTCAGGCGTGAGGTAATCCCATTATATTCATTGCAATTTCAGGTCCACATCCTGGGCCTCCTGTTGACAGAAGGCTACCTCATCTCATTCCTAATTAAGAGCACAAAATTTTTCCCAAACCACCTTCATTATTATACACAGCTCGCTTGGCTCTATCAGGCAATACCCTCACATTCTGGAGGAATCAACTGCCTCTTTTAAATCCAAAGTAACCACACCAGAGTTAATTATGCCAATTAAAACCTTTTCCCTATGTTCAGCAGATGAAGCCCATTTCACTAGAGCAACAATGGGGCTACAGGAAAGAGAAACCTTGGTTCCAATTAAAGGTAATTAGAAAGACCATGTTTGGCTTAAAAACAAACACACACACCAAATGAACAAAAACAGGAGAAAAATCTTGTCCAAACAAAAGAAAATGATCATCTAAATCTTATTAATAAAGTATATGCTTACTTTAAAAAAAAAGAAACCTGAAACAATGAAACAGCTAAATGCAGCCAGATTTATTTCCCTTTGACTATAATACAGCTGAGACCACAGAGAAAGTGGGATACTCTTCTGTAGCAGCACCTTATATTAGAAACCAACCTCCTTAGATAACCAGCTCTGTGACTGAGCAAGTCTCTTCTCTGAATCTGAATTGAAAACAATGGAATTTGAATTAGGAAACTCCTAAGGCTGTTTGCTGCATTAACATTCACTGAGGGTGGCGTGTCACTTTTACCCACTCTGACCCTAGTAGAAACAGCTGGTTCACTTTATTTCACCTAATACCCTCCAGCAATATCAAATGCTGAAAGGCATAGAAATATTATCCAAGCAAAATCTCAGCAGGCAAAAATGTATCATGAGGGTGCTTTTAATCAAAGAGGGACTTAGAATGAGATTTCCTTCACCACTTCTATTTCACTATCTTAGTACAAGCTATGGCGAGCTCCTGCTACAGACTGTTTGAGTCCCCACAAAATTAACATTTTGAAATCTAATCACCAATGAAATGGTATTAGAATGTGGAGCCTTGGAAATTCTAAGGATGGAGACCTAGTAAATGGGATTGGCACTCTTATCAAAGAAACGTCAGATAGCTCCCTTCCCCTTCCACCGTGTGACGTTATAGCCAGAAGACAACTGTCTATGAATTAGGAAGCAGGCCCTTACCAGATGCTGAAACTGCTGATGTCTTGATCTTGCACTTCCCAGCCTCTGAACTTGTACGAAATAAATATTTGTTGTTCAAGCCACCCAGCTTATGGCATTGTGTTACAGCAGCCCCAATTCAGACATCCCCTTATACTTTCTTTTATGGCAGTGGTCCACAAAACTGGGTTCACCTGGAAACTTGTTAAGAATGCAAATTCTCATTCCCCATTCCAGACCTACTCAATCTGAAAATCTGTGGTTGGAGTTCAGCAATCTGTGTTTTAACAAGACCTCTGGGTGATTTTGATGCACACTAAAATTTGAGAATATGGTCAATATCTCCTAAAGGTTCTCCTTGCCTCTACTCTTGCTCATCTCTAAAATATTATTCACACTCTGCCACCACACATTTTCCTAAAATCTCCATGTGATCGTGTCAATCTCTCTCTTTTTCTTTCTCTCTCTCTCTCTTTCTTTCTTGCTCTCTCCTTAAAACCCTTCAGTGACACTGGTATTTCATCCTTCATCAAATAAAATTCAAACTACTTAGATGACAAAGCAAACCTTTTATCATCTGGTCCTGGCCAACCTTTGCAAGGTCACTTCTTCTCACTTCTCCATATATATGCTGTATTCAGGCCAAGATGAACCTCCTGCTGCTCCACGAAAAGGCCATGCTCTTTGAGGAATCCATGCTTTTTACAGTTTCCTATGCTCAGAATGGCCCTCTCACCCCGTTTGCCTGTGAAATTCCTTATCCTGTTAGACTTTTCCCAAGAATCATCCCTTCTCTGAGGTCTCCTATGGCTCCATCCCTTCCTCTCCACTTCTCCCTTTATGCCTCCAAAAGACATTGTGTTTACAGTACCTTTATAAGGCATAACTTTGATGAATTCTCATGCTATACAGTAGTCTACTCTCATAGCTCTATCCCTTCTAGCCTGAGTTCTTCAGAGTTGATGTGGACAAATTACATCTATTTTATTTTTATAGACTTAACTGAGAATATATTATGAATTTTTTTTTTTTTAGATTTTTTTTTTAATTTTTTTTTATTTTGGCATATTATGGGGGTACAGATTTTAAGGTTTCAATAAATGCCCATTTCCCCCCCTCTCCCCAAAAGTCTGAGTCTCCATCATGACCATCCCCCAGATGGTGCACATCTCACTCATTATGTATGTATATACCCACCCCCCTCCCCCCTCCCACCTGCCCAATACCCTATTACTGTAGTACCTATGTGTCCACTTAGGTGCTACTATATTATGAATTTTAATAACTGTTTCTTTTAATGAATGAATAAATAAATTGACTTCTGAGCACCTATTGTCTACAGTACTGCTACACTGGTGAATTATCACTATAGATGAAAAAAACAATAGGCCCCAGAGAAGTTAACCTTTCCAGCTAGTAAAAGGCAAAGCTGATTCAAGTGCAGGACTTACTGACCCCAAAGCTGATGCTTTCTCAACCAAATCACAGTGTTTTCCCATAAACTGACTACTGAGTCATTAAATTCTGCCATATCTTCCTTGGCATGTTTTCACATCTTTCTTACATGTAGTTTCCATTACACGAAATAAAAAAAAGACCTAGGTTATAATTGAGCTAACTTTATAAAGCAAAATATTGAATACATGAAGCCAAATAGTTCTAGACCTCAATTTCTTTATCTGTAAAAAGGCTTTATTATATATTACCCTATAATAATCAGTTATTACTATTATTATTTGATATTAGTATAATTACTTCCACAATAATCTGTGATTATGAACTAGGCTCTTTGTGTGTGATTATGCTGTTTCAATAGCCTACCACAGTTCTGGGCACATTGATAATGCTCTTTCAATTTTACGTGATTATTTGTTATGGCAATGGTATCAATTCTCATTAAAAACATTCTGACTGAATAATGGTGTGAAGTTAATCACTAAGTCTCTTGCCTTAATGAATATTTAATTCTGGTTTAGATCTGCCAATCAAAATTTCTAACTTTTTCTTTTGATAACTAGTTACACACATTCCATTTTCCTAATTTTATCCTTAACCGGTGGGGCTAAATCATCACAACAGTTATTATCACAGTAAAATTTGCTTTACTTTGGACAGTCAAATTAATAAATGCTAAAGAAGAATTTAATTAGCTGAAACCTAAATTGTCATTATTAATTTACTGGTTACATTACAATACCTTGTAAAACATTTATGTTGCAGTAAATGGAGTACCTACTTTCCAATGATTGTGTGGCATAGCTAATTTACTACACAACTAAATATTTAATTAGTAATCTTAGTAAAGTTAAAAGTACTCAACTGAAATTAAATTGCATTTCTTCCAACAGAATGCTTAACAGCATTACTTTGGATGTTATAAAATCTTATCAAATAGTGGAAGTTTAAGCATTATGTAAGTATTTCTGAAACATTCTTAGAATAGCTATAACAAGTACATGGAAGTATTGTGAATTAATCAGCATATTTTTGGCAAGGTAAAATGGAGAAGGTCTAAAAATTTTTACATTAAGACTAATATTCAGATGGGTACAGAGTTTTCATTTGGATGATGACAATTCTAAAAACAAAGACTGGTGATGTCTGCACAACATTGTAAATATACTTCATGCCACTAATTGTGTACTTAAAAATGGTTAAAATGGTAAAATTTACATTCTGTATACATTTTATTACAATGAAAAAGACTATATTCAGGTTTGATTACTAAATGGCACTTTGTCTCACTTAGGACACTAGGCTTAGTCAGTGTCTAGTTTCTTTAAAGAAAAGTTTCATTTCAGAAAGACATGCTATTTGCTCAACCAGTGATAAAATTGTATAAATTGTAAATAAGTATGATATGGAAAAAGAGGTGATACACATTCAAGAACATATAATGTTAATTGTGAATGCAAAAGTAAGCCATCTTCTGCTATTTGAATGTTCTCATCTCCATTGAACAGTCTCTGAAAGCACAGAAGCACATAGAAGTATCTATATCACCAAGCAACAAATAGTGATGATGGATATTGATTCTTTCCAAAAGCAGAGCTAGGGCTTTAGGAAGACTGAAGTTCATTATACTAATTAGAGGCCCTTGCCCTACCTCCTCAGAGGATATTCTCTTGGGCAGACACTCTTGGGTAGATGCTTTTCATGTTAATGAGTCAACAATCAAATGGCAGTAATCCTAGCATCTCTGGTGAGATCAGTTGCTCAAATCATATTCAACTTCCAATAACACTCCTCAGTGAAACTGGAAGTGGTTTTATTAGGGTACAGATTCATGTTGATGTTGTGGAGCACATGATGATGAAGTTGTTCAAGGTAGGTTGAAATCAGAGTCAGAGAATGGGATGGAAGAGTTGGCCAGTCATATGAGAGGTTCCATAGAATTATACTCACCCCCAAATCTCTTTCTTTTAAATTACCTGTCACATTATATTTATTTATAAGCAATTAGTTAATGTCTGTTGTGTCATAAATATTTACTCAATCCTCATCACAACACTATAAGACAGGCACTATTATTTCCATTTCATAGATGAGTAAACTGAAACACGCACAGTTTAAGTAATTGTTCAAAGTCCCACAGCTAGTAACTGGCAGTGCTGGGATTGGAACCCAGGAAATACGGATCTAGAAATCATGTTCTTAAATACTCCACTCTTTTGCCTTAATATATCTTAACAGAAGTATAAAAAATAAGAAATTTTCTTTAATTAAGGTATTTGTTTTTTTCTAGGACACTATGGAGAGCTATATGTGCTGCTTAACAACTTAATCAGACCAAATGTGTTTTATCTTAATCTTGGACAATGGGGCTCTGTGAATGAGTGATATACCAGGCTGTTTGCATTGAAGCATGATCCCAGAGTTGAAGAATGCTAAGATTCAGCAAACAAGCACAGAGGGTCTGGGTAAAGTGGAAAAAATAAAAGGAAAAGACTGGAATATTATTAGTACTGTGCAAACAGTATAAACATCGCTAAGAGCTTGCTTTTACTGTGTATATTTCTTTTTTTCCTAATCTATACCTGAACTTCATCAGGGCAGGGACCATAGGTTGATCATTTCTGCATCCCTTATAAATTCTAGCACAGTATTATTAGTAGTAGCATGCAAGTAAGTCTTTGTTCAACACCAAGGGGCAAATGAGTATTTGTTGAATTGTTAATTGACTTAAACGGCCACAGATAACTCATTTACTTGAATTTTATTTTCCTGGGGCCAGTCTAGGGTTAACCTTGAAACAGAAAAAAATATGACTTTGAAGCTGTCCAGAACAACCAGATAGGTGATTGTAAAATACTGGAATATAAAAAGCAAAAATTAATCTGAAATGTATTTAAATTTGTTTTCTAAAAGGCATATTATAGTTCCTAACTGCCAACAGGCACTATCTATCTCATCCTATTTCATTCTACTTTTTTCAAAACAGTGAATAAATGACTGATTCTAAAAAAAAAAAATCTTACTTCATACTACACAAACCATTTTTATAAAGCTCTTATAAATTCTAGAAAATACAAAGAAAAAATCCAAGTTTAACAAAATAATAAAATAATTATTTGAATTGAACATGATATTCAAATGTTACACTTGGGGAGTTAACATAATCTTCTATGCTGAGAAAGAGAGGAGAAATCATCCTATAACATCCATACTTTTCATAAATTAAATCTGAGAACATTAAAAATAATGATAACAATGAAAAGGATTACTTATGGAATGAAAACGGAAAAGAGAAACTGATTAGTGAAGAAATTTGCCTCTAAAGATCTCGAAATTGTACATCCTAGAGCAGAGGTAATAAAGATGGTTATTTCTAAGAAATAGATCCAAAGTGGTTCCATTCAATTCACAGCAGGAGCATCTAAAGTAGCAATTAATGCAACCACTGATGTGGAATTGTTTTCCAAATGCCATTCTGTTGGATAACTTTGTGTGTGTGTGTGTTGTTTTGAGTGTGTATGTGTATGTGTGTGTATGTGGTGTGTGTGTGTGTGTAATGGAAGCAGGGCTCTGAAGTCATGGTAAAGTTGGACCAATTATTTACTGAAAATATCATCACAGGTTATCAATATCATTGCTCAAAAATATGAATACAACTGATAAAACTTTTGATGAAATGAGCCTAGCAGGTGCTATTTACCGAAGACTATAAGGGTAGTGCTTGAATCTCCTTGAGATTTGGTCATGGGAAATAAAAGTAGTGGCATCCATCTCAGTGGTACATGGAGCCAGGGAGGCTGATAAACTATGATTGGGAATATCTGGGTTCGAACACACAAAACTTGGCAATCAACTCTAGGAGACATTGGGCAAAAAAATTCCCAAACTTCACAATCCCTGGGAACTCAGTTTACTCATTTGAAAGACATAGGATGTTATGTAGCATCATAGTTAAGGGTGTAGGCTCAGGCCCAGATTGTCTGGGTTCAAATACTGGTGTTAGAACATACTTACTGTTCATTGTTGAAAACATTAATTGACCTTTCTGTTCCTCATCTGTAAAAATGTAGATATAATGATACTTAGCACATGGGGCTATGGTGAGGGTTGGCTGATTTAGAACATGTAAAATCATAGAATAGTGACTGGCCTACAGTAAAAACTCAGAAAGTGTTCACTAATGTTACTATTATCATCTGTGTGAATGGAAGGTCCTTTCTAGTTCTGAAATTCAATGTGACATCACATGAAACTCTTCTCTTTTTTCCCCCAAGACCTGAAATAAAGCAACAAAGATGAGGCGATGTATTTACCAGCTGTGAGATGAGCACCTTGAGGCATTCAGCACATATCACTTCCCTTCAAATGAGAAGTGATGTGTCTCAACTGACCTTCACAAGACACAGAGAATCACTATCTCTTAAAAATTGTGTGGCATGTTTTGAGAGAAGGAAGGTGTGGGAAAGGTAGAAAGCAATGTGGATGATATTTTTAAGGATGATCTAGAAAGTTATTTAAAGTAAATAAAAACCCAGACTCCCTCAGAGTTAGAATACTAACAAGTTTCACTTGTTAACGAAAGAGTCCTCAGGAATTTTTTTCCTCTTTAATCAGCAGCAGAGATATAATTATGCATATTTTCACTCTATAAACCCAGGATGGGGGAGCAAGTCCACTCTGAAGCCCAAAAGAATAGTAGAGTAAAAGATATCATTGATGAAGAAGTAATTCAAAACTGAGTTGCATCTGTTCTGGAACTAGGTAGAGTATTGAAATGAAAGGAAGAAAGGAAGGAAGAGAGGAACGGAGGGAGGAAGAAAGGAAGGAAGGAAATATTAAGGGTTTTCCAATAGGCTAGATATTTTACATGCAGTTTTAATTGAATCAAAAACCAATGCAAGAATGGTAATCACCACATTTAATACATGAAAGAACTAATAATCAAGGAGATAGTTATTTGCTCAAGGTTTTACAACTAGTAAGATGCTGAGTGACGCTTGAAACCAAGTCTATATTCTTTCACTGCCATGTTGCTCATGGGTGTAACAAGATGCTTCGCAAAATGGGTAAAGACAGAGGTCAGAAGTAAATAGACATGACAAAGAAGCTATACAAGGAGCTTAGAAAACAAAAGAAAGTTAGTTCTAAGCCAGAATTCTGTTCATATAGGGAAGAAACAAGAAAAAGACTTATTTTCTTATTCTCCCTATACCTTCCCAAGCACCATCCCTCCTCCAACTCCCTAGCCCCAAAACACATTTTCCTCTCCCACAGCAAATCAGTTTTCATCCTTCTTATGCTAGGGAATCACCAAAATTTTTCATGTCAAATGACATAGCTCTACACTGCTAAAAAGGACAAGAATACCGTGGACGCTGACCTCCTACTTCTGTCAGTACTCATTTTGGCATACCTTGTTACAAACCCTTACGAAAAGTTAGCAGCCCTCCTCATAGTAGAAACTTCCTCTCACGGCCAATTTTGAGGAACTGTGGAGGAATGGATGGTATGGAAAATCAACCAGTTTTGTTTGTATATCAGAGTAACCTGGAATAGGTGTGGAACAGAAGAATAGTATTTTGTGAGTTGCATATTTTTTTAGATCAGGTTTGCTGAGTGAATAGCATTTATTTTTCTTGCTCTGTCCAGCAGTCCCCAACTTTTTGGCACCAGGGACATCTTTCACCAAAGACAAGTTTTCTGCGGATGGTGTTGGGGGAGTGGATGGCTGGGGGAGGTCATCGGGGTGGGGAGGCGGAGCTCAGAACATGAGGCGTGGCCCTGTTTTCCGAAACAGGCCATGGACCAGTGTGAGTACCACGGCCTTGGCTGGGGACCGCAGGATTAGACAACAGAATTTAAAGACAAGCATAGTGATCCTTCAAAATCAGTTCATTCATACCCCTTACCCTCTAGTTATTTCCCCTTTTCTTAATATATATTATAATTTTCAATAACTTCCCCTAGCTCCTTCAAAAGATTAGGTAATGTCAACCCTGCAGAAGCTGTGTGTTTATTAGAACTTACATGTTTTGGACAAAATAGAACATTCAACTGGTTACAACATATTTCTCCTTAGTTATTACACCCTGACCCTGGGTACTAGAAAATCACTCCTCATTAGACAACAGCATATATGGCCATAATGGTGGGAGGTAGTGTCTTAGTCTGCTTGGACTGCCATAACAAAACGCCATAGATCAGGTTGCCTAAAGAACAGACATTTATTTTCTCATGGTTCTGAAGGCTGGAAAGTCTAAGTGTAAGGTTCCAGTAGGGTTGGTTCTAGTGAGCTCTCTCTTCCTGTCTTGCAGATGGCTAGCTGCCTTTTCTCTGTATCCTCACATGTTGGAGAGAGAGGAGACCCCCCCCTTCCGCTTCTTATAAAGCCACCGTTCCTGTCACATTGAGACACCACCATTATGACCTCATTTAACCTTAATTACCTGATAAATGTCCTGTCTCCAAATACAGTCACAGTGGGAACTAGGGCTTCCACATATGAAATTGGAGGAGGGGGCACAATTCAATCCATAGCAGGTAGATTGGGGCTTCTCTAAATAATTAGAATTTTCAGGTTGAGAGAGTTCAAGGAATACATTTTTCATGCTCAAATATAAGCCTGTAATCTTTTGGAATGTGGGACAAAGCAGCTGGAAAATTTTACAGTTTGACATGTCATTATTGGTGGTTGAAGACGACTCTGGTATTATGCTAGCTACTGTTTATTTCACTTCAGTGTTAGTATCAGGGAGAGTGAAAAAGGAAGAGAACTAGATGGAGCCTCAAACCCAATTCAATAGAAGGCCTCACATTCTTTCTTTCTTCAAAGAAAGAGGGCAATTAAAAAGGAAGATTCCCTGAGTGTTTCTCATCTTGTTCCCACCTTGAAAGTGGGCATATTATCCACTATATTCTTCTTATGTATGGTCAAGGGTGTTCCAGGTCTTTTGCATATATTCATTTGATGTAAACTTTCTTAGTTTTTCCTAGTGCTAGGCATTGTGCTAGGTGCAGAAAATACAAACTCAAATGAATACAAATCCTGCCCTTTAAGGACTCTGCAGTCTTATAACAAATCAGAATAAGAATAAAAAAATATCTGAGTCAGAAGGAATCTGCTTGCAGATGGACCAGGAGAATGAAAAGACTTAGGTGGCACATGTTGTGGGGGCAGAGCCAGTTAACATCCAGGCCTACTGACCTCTAATTTCATCTTAATTCCTGTGCTGAATACAGCTCAGAGTGTTCCATCCAAGTGAATCATCCAACCAGGCTTCGTCTAGGGCCTATTAGGAGCCAACTGTCCCGCCTGAATGGGAAAGAATTTATAATGGTTTAATAATTTAATTGAAGATTTAATAATGTGAGGAGACGATATTACCCCAGATGAAATTGTAAGTGACTACAACAAGGCATTCTATAAAGTGAGATGGTTTTTCTAAAAGCCATATACATACACGTACAAATAAAACATGTGTCTTATCTGATTATCAAATTTATCTCAGTAGTGATCATCAGGGTTGAATTAATCTTGTTAAATAGAAGAATTTCTCCTTTCATCCTCATCACTCAATGATACCAGTTAGAGAAAGATCACTCTAAAGTTATTAATATATTAAGAAAAAAACATTTCACAATTAAAGTTCTGTTAACTGAACTGAAACAAGTTCTGTTAACTGAACTGAAATCTATCTATTAATAGATATCTGATTTTCTGAAGGTCCCCCAGTGAGAAATGAGTTCTTGCTTCCAGCTTGTCCCTTCTCTACATCAGAGGCCCACCAAGTCAAGAAAGGTTTAAAGAAGAGCATATGGTATGAGAGATTAGGATCTCAGGCTCTAGATTCAGTAATACCTGGTCCTGAATGCTGGCTCCACCACTCATGATCTTGGGAAAATCCTTTAACACCTTATACCTCAGTTTCTTCATCTATAAAATAGAGCGAATAATAGGATTGCCTCAGAGGTTGTAGTGGGGATTAAATGAGATAATACATGTAAAGTGCATGTCATTGTGCTTGAGTAAACTGCTCAGTAGTCATTACTACAATTAATAACAAGTGCACAGTGGGTTTGTAACCTCCTGTCTTGCTCTTCAGCCTACTCTTCCCCTCCTTCACTTTGGCCATTTCTCTGACCCTGTCCTTTCCCTCTGTCTCCCCTCCCTGACCTAATAGCAGCTGCACTTTGTGCTATGCCATGGTGTGCAGCAGTGCTGGGACCTCAGAACAAGTGCTACTTCCATTCTGCTGCTTGATTCACCTTCCAGGTGACAAGGGAGAACTGCAGCCCTGCATTCAGCCCGGACAAACACCTGTCCTCTCTGTCACCGCAGCTAGGCAGACACTGGCGCTGAGTCATGCTGCTGCTCACAACCAAGGAGCTTTCAGAGACTCCCCAGGCTCTAAGACAGGGGCCTAAGAGGACAATCTGTTCATCCCTCTCTCCATGTCAGACTACTCTTCAATCTACCATGAGGCAAAAATAGACACAGAAAGATCACTGAGGACTAGCTAATCTTCAACATCAGGATGCTTCTTCTTATGCCTAAGCTACATTTCAAATTTTGCCTTTAAATTCATTTTTTAAAATTCATTTTTCATAGGGAAAAAATAAACTCAGTATCTAATTCATTATAAATATACACCATTATATATAGTATATATTATTATAGATATATATATGCCGACAATATATAGTATACACACACAGAGTATTGTTTACTGATTAAAAGCTTGAGCTCTAGAGTCCTACAAGGGTATCTAATCCCAGCCACCTACTGGTGACATATTTTCTCTCTAAAAATTAATAGTAATGATCTCACTGGATTTTTGTATTAGCACAGTTCTCAGCTCATAGAACAAATTCAATAAATATTAACCACTATTTTTCTTTAGACATATAAAAATATAGCAAGAGTCTGTGAGGCTTCTTAATCTTTCCCTTATGCAATCTAAAGGGCTCCAGTTACATTATGTCTTTTAATTCATTTATTCTATAATGTTCACTTTCATTTTCCCTCTATCATTTAACTTCCTAAATTCCGAATAGGACACAATGCCCATTGAGTCTGTCCAGCACAGGACAAAATGTATGATATATTTTAGGATTATCTATCATACTTCCTATGTAAACTATTATTGTTATTTGCAAGGAGATAAAAGTAATTTAATGACAAGTGTAATATTTTAAGCACTTTATATTAACTCATTTTATTCTCAAAGTAAATTCATTCTTTCTTTCAGCATTATGCCATACTTTATTGATTTTTTTCCACATGTTAACATCTGTAAAATCAAGACGGATCTTGCAATTAATGATGTGCTATAGTTCCATTGGAGATCTTTTTCTTTTTCTTAGTAATATATGAAATAATGGTGCATCTTAAAATTGATGACAACCTAGAATCAATGAAATGAGGTATGAAAGACAACTATGTGCCAGGCATTCTTTTAGATCCTAGAAATATGGTGAACAAGATTGGACAGTCCTTCATTTCAAAGAATCTAATAAGGATTATAAAAAAATGAACATGATTGCAACAAATGTATAAGTTTCTGTGGGAGCTGAAGGAAGACTCATTCTGGGCTTATAAGGACCTGGGAAAGCTTCCTAGTGATACTGATGTCACCTAAGGTTAGACTAGAATTAATGAGGGGTACAGTTAGATTGTGGTCAGCTACTCTGCTGAATAGATTAGGCAAAATCCTAGAAACTAGAGAGAACATTGATAATTCAGGGGTTTGAAAGTAGTTCAGAATGCTGGATTCAGAATTCTCATGAAAGAGGGACAGGTATGATTGTAGAGAAGAGAGTGGAGGCCATATCAGCATGGGCTTTGTAGACCATATTAAGGACTTTGGACACTATCCTGAGGACATTGGGAATATATTGAAACATAGATATTACTTCTATGTGACAGATGAGAAAACTGAGGCCAGAGAAGTCAAATGATTGCCGTCAGACTGGGCAGCAGAGAGCAAGACTAATTTAATTCACTCTCTCTAAATCCTCACCTTAAATCCAATTCCCTTCACACTACACCAAGATCACCCAGGACATAATTCTCTCTCCTTGACTGTACTTCCAGCAAATGTATTACTAGTTTATCCTTCATTTTAGTTTATGTTGAATTATTATTTTTTTGTTTAGATGGGGAGGAAGGTAAAACTATTATGTTGGTCCTTAAAAAATTCTCCAAGGTGACTATGGCCTAATGTCAGGATATGTGGCTTGGTTACATCACTTATAGGTTATATATCACTACCAAGCTCATCCACAGTTGTGTCTATAATATGATAAATATTGATAATAGTCTCTCCTAAATGTATCATACATGTACTTTTCATGGCACATACTTAAAAAATAAATAAACAAACTTAAAAATCAAACCAAAAACAAATGAAAAAAGCAATACATTACTGATGGGGGAGGGTGAAAGTTCACAACTTTACACATTTTAATACTCTTGCATATTATTATGTCATGCAATTGAAAATTGCATTTTCAATTTATCTTAAAGCTTCTTCAGCTGGTCTTTTAGAATAATACAATCTGGAGATTGGCTAAATTAAGCAATTTAGGTTGAAATGTGACAACAGACATAAAAATGAGATACTAACTTCTGAATTAATTACACAGGGTAAAAAAAAAAAGGAAGGAATAATTATTTGAATGGGGGTATTCTATTCCAGCCAGGCAATCTTGATTTTATATTATCACTTTTAAAATAATTTTGTTCACAGTATTTGTTGATATGAATGGAACTGTCTTTTTAATGAAAGAATAACAAAGAGCCTTTTGCTTTTCTTTTTTAGAAAAATGTCGTGTGAATCACCTAACATCTTTGACTCACTTTTAAAAGAAAGCACATTTAGAGTTCCTAAGTGCTTAGGTCGTTTTTGATGAAAGACATCTTTGGATTCTATAGGAATAAGTAATGAGTACAAATGCCAATGTCTAGGTTATGATTGTATGACAATTACAAGATATTTAAAAGGAATAGTAGACACCAAAACAATAGCTTGCTACATTTATCCAACTAGTGAGAACAAAGAGTGTAAAATCTTTAACAACAGGACAGATAATTGTCTATTCAAGATAGCTTAGTTATAGTCTATCTGAAATAAGGGGGTTGAGTTACACAATCATTAACTTTGATTCTATAAGCCTCATGACTTTGGAGTTCTAATACATTAATAAAAGAGAGGGACAAGATAAGAAGAAGTGGCTAACCTTATTCAGCTAAGACAGGTTAAGGTTAAGGGAATCCAGGAGAATGATGAGTGAATGGAAGAGACTGCTAGAGATTCAAGGAATCAGTTTTGGAATACCTTAAGCTGACTTGGGTTCAAATTCCAGAACTGACACTTACTACTGATCCTTGGGATACCTACTTTGCTCTCTAGGATTCAAAAATAATATTTTCTACTTAATAGGGTTGCTATGAGAATTAAATTATAAAGAAGCTGATGCATAAGGTGTGTGAACAGGAGCTATCATTAGTATTATTATTGTGAACATTATCGTGAACATTCCACTATGCTATTGAATTCTATTGACATTAGATGAGGTAAAACAGTAGGCCAGGCAACTAAGAATAAGGCATACTGCATGTTTAGGATGGCATTTAGGTTTGCACATTCCCAATTAGCTTTTCAATTAACCCCGGTCTTGAAAATATTTCCCAGACCATACCTAAATGTTAAAATAGAATGGAAGGGCTATTAGGGGTACAGGTTGTTTTATTAGAGTAGGAGGAAACAATCTACTGCAAAAGAAAAAAAAAGCCAAAATTTACAGAGGGTACTAAAAATCATTGTCCATGATATAGATTTATCCCCCAAATGTTAAAACATGCTCTGAATCTATCTATAGTTCTTTCACAACTAAATATACTGGTCATTTTCTAAACAAAACATAATGATAATCTTATGTTATACATCTTTCTCCATTTGATGATAAACCATGGCTACATATCATGAGCAGCACTTCCCATCCCCCACTGTGTTTTCCACTATAGTCTCTGATGTTATAGGAATACTTTATGTGAATTAATTCAGCTTGTGGTATATTGGTTAACTGCCCTCTTAGCTAAGGAATATTACCAAACTCTTAAACAAAATATAAATTTACAATAGTTGGTTAAAATAAGACATGTTATAAAATTAGGTACACAGAATAAAAAAATAAAAAATAAAAATTTCCATTCACCAAGCAGTCACTGAGTGCCTACATTTGTCAGGGTAGCATACCTTTTAATTTATTCCAGGGACTCTGTGATTACAAATTTCACGAAAATAATGAGATGCAGTTTTCATGTTGGTTATCATTACCTAGTGTTTAAAATTAACTCCTCCTAGCTTTTGTGGCTAGCACAAGGGCATTAGAGTTAATTTTTCCTTTGGTCTTTATCACTCAGAAAGCAAAACTTCAGCTCTGTAATATTCATTTCCTGATGTGACTATATCTGAGTAAGATGAAGAATTTCAAACCTTCAACCTCACATTTGGTTTATTCTTGCTTGTGTTAAGCATTATCCATCATAGATATGAATGAGAGATATCAGAGGCCCCTTCCTAGCTTCTTCCCACATTCAAGAACCAGAATCCTTTGTTACTTTGTTGGATTACCATCCTTTTAGGTTCTATACACTGAATCTCATAGAGCTGCTATTTCCTTCATTCGGGTCCAAGCTTGAATTGGGAGATTCAACTTTTCTTTGCATACTAATTTAGTATAAGGCATTGTGTACCATTGGGTTTCAGAACCATGTGTGGTCCCTGACACTCCTCCCATCCATATAACCTATAATTTTTGTAGGAAGAAGGCACTTTTCCAAAACATTTGCTCCAAAAAAAGACCTACTTATAAGTATCTTTCCTTAAAAATTACTTGAGAAGCCAAAAAAAAAAAAAAAAACCCTCAAAAATCCTACTGTTCAATACATACGATACTAGTACATGATAGGTATGCAATCTTTTTATCTGTGATATATAAAATAAGGAAGGGACAAATTCTACCCCCTCCCTCTCTTCCACCAAAAGTGCCATTAAATAACAAGGTTATCATTCGACAATCCTCTGATCTGGACATTCTAAAAGGCTAGAACCCTAAAGTCATAACTCCAACAACATTTTCTCTTTTCACACTACAGACAATCATATCTTGGCTCATTACTGGATTCTTATTGATTTTATCAACATTCCCACTCTGAAGGGATGAATAGCAAGTAAAAGTGAAGGCATCTTTGTAGGTGAGAGAAAGGACTATGCCACAGACCAGAAGAGATAGTTCATCTCTGAGTCAATCTCATAAGTATTTAAAAGATAGAAAGGAGACTGAGCTAAAGATTACATCCTTGGAGTAATATGGAAAATCTCAGTTTCATAAGATTTTCTTACCCTTGGAAGTTTCCCCAATACCTATCAAATTGAATACAGATTCCCTAAATATGACAGTTTGTCCAGTCAGTGCCTCAGAATACACTGGACAAATTAGAGATGTTAAGCCATCATCTTCTGTTCTCTTCACACCCGTAATATACCTTAGAACTTACAGGCCATTTTAATTTCTTAGAGAAATGCCACTAATGAAGTAAGTCAGCATAGAGATTCTCTGGAAACAACTGCTCATGCTGAATAAAAGAAATGCAAAGCCATTCTCTAAATGGCCATGACTACCTGATTATTAATATAATTCTTCCTCATTGTAAACACCTTTGAAATGAATGCTTTGTTGATTTAAAAGGATATCAAACAGCCCTGTGGCATCTGCTCAATGTTATTCAGAGTCTCAAATGTGTGTTCCTAGGACACACGCTAGAACACCTGTACTAGAGAAAGGTTCAGGTATTTATAATGCCCACCTCAGAACCAAAAGTGACAGTTACAAAAATAATGCATTATAGCAACAAGTTCAATAGAGAGCTCCCTGAACAAGCAAAAATTGCAGCTGCTCAATTGCTTTCATCCTATGTAATTTAAAGGAGTCTTAAGTGTCTGTGGAGACACTTGTATCAGTTGATGGTTTCACCATATATTTTGAATAGCCAATGATCCTGCTTAACCCTAAATGCTCCTCTCCCAAGTGAGCTAGGCTCTGAGAGTTACCCCTTCTCTAAGTGGCATGGACTACATTCACAGGGAGAGGCAAGTTCTCATCCCAAGCTAATAAAGACTGCGTCTGTACTCAGACCAACACTCCAGAGCAGGCAGTTGGCAAATCGGAAAGGTAATCTTCAACCCCACTCGTTCCATACCTTCTCTGATTTCGCCTTCCTGGCATTGTGCACGAACCTGCGACCCAGCTTCTTAGCATACCAGATAGAGGCAAACATAGCGATGCCAATGGAAGGAATTCACAATGAAGCTGCTGCACAATCAACTTCCCACCTCGGCTCAGAGACGAACGGAATCAGGCTAGAGCTGTCACTTGCAGGCTGTTGCTTTCTCAGTTCCTCTCATGCTGGTTAGCAGAGGGAGAGGGTGGGAGGAGGGAGGGGTTGGGGGAAAAAGGCAGTCCTGTTTGGCCAGTCTGCAGGTATATTTACATCCTGCCAGCAGGAGGTCTGGGTGAGGCAGGCGCTGCCTTTGTAGCCAGCTCACACACATCCAGTTGGCTAAGTATCTGCCTGCGGTTCTTCAGCGCGGTCGCCACCAAACTCCATGTGTGTCAGGAGGAAGGGGAGCCGCAGTCAACTCCGGAGGCGGCTCACCTCCCGCTCTGGGCTCCGGCAGTTGCACTCCTCGCTTGGTTTCCCTCTGTCTTGACGGGTACGTGCTGGTGGCAGTGGCCGCGTGAAGGCAGATTCACACACAGCCTCGCAGGTAAATCAGCCAATACAAGAGCTGCCAGGCACGCGGGGAGAGAGCTGCCAGGCACGGGAGAGGCAGGGCCACCATGGATCTGGCCCTGCAGGCACAAACAGGTGTGTCTGGATCCCAAATCCCACTCAGGTTCTCTGAGATGATTACCAGGGCTGTTAGGGTAGCTTATTAAAGTTCAGACTGTCGTGTTAGACACTTTTAAGGTAAAGTCAATTTTAAGAGACAAGTGTTTCCTCCAATGAGAGATAATGTTGAAACCTTTTGCCAATCCTACAAGAGGACAAAAAATAAATGGCTCACGTTGGCAAGGAAAACCTGTCTTCTAGTGACACAAACAAAACTCAGTCGAGTAAATATTTTCCAGTAGATCTCAGAGGAGTACCCTATGAGCACTTATGGATCAAAGAATGTCTACACACTTGCAGACACTTGGAAAAGAACTCCTTTCTCTCAACAAAGGAACTTGATTTCTATCCCTAAAAAGGGTTGGGTCCAGAGTCAATCAAAAAAGTGTATTGTAAAGTATATTGGATAGCCTCATAGACAACAGGAGGTGGAATAAGGTAGCATAGGATAGGACATTGGTAGTTAGAACCCATGTCCATGTTGCTCACTAAAGGTAACCTTTGTGTCTGGCACAGTGCTTGGTGTAATGCATTTAATTTGTGTTTACTGAAGGAATGAATAACCTGGTTTCTGACTCTTACTTTGCTTCTAACTTGTTTCTTTGTTCTCTCTGGGCTCAATTTGCCTAATCTGTAAGTTAAAAGAATTGGGTATACAATTTTTAAGATCCCTTCCTGCCTAGGGGTCTATAATTTTGATTGTGGTTATTCTTATAAGTATTGAGTAGAAATCTCTATTGCTCACCAGGGACATAGATTAAGGAGTAATAATTCAGTGTTCTGAAAAGCCAACAGTGGCACCCTTGGGGTAGTCCAGCTCCTTTTACCTCTTTTGGCATGCCTAGCTGCCACCCAGGGTTTGGTTTTGCCATTAGCTATTTCTTTTCCTCTGTGCTTTCACTTCCTACGAGCACTACTTCCTACGAGCACTACTTTTAATTTCCTTTTGACACTCTTAGGCAACCTCTGTTTAAAGTTCTCCATATTATACCCTATACTCTTTGGAGGAAAAGTGCCACAAAAATCCAACAAATAAATACATGATAACTCCTGCTTAGTTTTCAAAGAGCTACTCAGCAGGACCATAGCTTACCCTAATATTGCTATGATGCTAAAGATACTTATTATATCTGTACACAAATTTGTCCAAGTCATGTTGTAGTTAAAAGAGTATTCCACTAACAGACTTAAGTATATAAAGGAATGGGAGAAACAATCCTTTCTAAGTTAATGACTAGAAAATTGTGTTTTTAACATTTTAAGATGAAATCAGATGCCACAGAAGTAAGACAAAAAATACTGAACACTGTACTTTCAAACCATTGATATCATTGAGGGAATCAAAGAATGTTAATTTATTCTGATTGGACTGACAGATTGTAAAATAATTTTTGTACTTTCTTCATAACTTAAGATTTCCTAAATCTCTAAAACTGAGGTTTGGAGAGATGTTTGATCATTTTGCTTATTGGGTTTGCTTTTATTCTGAACCTTTAATGACCTTTTCCACATACCTGATCAAAAGGCTTTGTAAACTTTTCCAAGGTGGAACTCTTTAGAAAATAAATCAAGCCTACCAGCTAAGATTTAACTTAAAATATGACAATAAGTAATGTTCCTTAAATAGGCAGTCAGAGGTAGAAAAGGCAATGTGGAGTAAGACATTTGTAATCAGGCTCCATTCTTTCTTAAACAAATGCATATTAGCAAAATGTAGATATTCAAAATATATGTGTTGAATGTGTCTATGACAAAGTAGGAAAATCTATAAACTGAGAAAGGCTGGAAGCATCAACAGAAGAATATCCATACATTTAAAGTTGCAAAAGTTGTAGGAAAGAAGAGTGCAATGCCAATTGAATGAAGTCATTGCCATAATTTATACAATCGTCGTCCCTGAGCTATCTGTGGGCAGATGTACTTGCTGCAAAGAAAGTGGCAGCTGCCTCCAGTTAATCCTTATAGTCTTTAACCACTGTTCTGCTCATTGAGATAACTAAGTTTTGTAACTTTGTTGTTTAAGTAAAACAAATTTTTCAGACACTTTCCAACTGTATATGGTAAGTACCTGAACAGACCTTTTCCTTTATAATTTCATTTCTAATACTTCTCATTTGACAGAAGCCTACCAGTACAGTGGAGTTTGAGATGCAACATTAATCCTTTTAAGCAGCTTTGGGTTCATGCCTCAACACACACACACTATGTGAGCTTCCTCTGAATTCTCAAGGTAAATTCAATGTTTCAATCAGCCATTAAGTATTATACAACTACATTTCTACCTAGGACATGAATGATTTTCTTTTAAAAATCACCTAAATATATCATAGAAAACTTTTGTAAACCAGAGTCAAAATTAAACTCTATTATCTGGTAGTTCAAAAAACTATCTAGGTTCAGAGTTGAATATAGACAAAAGAAAATACATATTGAGACATAAATATGTTATGTAAAAATTAATGATCATACAAAGATTTTTGTTTGGTGTATTTGCACATTTGACATGTATATTTGATAGCCCTCTGGCTAACATCAAATATTAGTCAATTATTAACAGCAAGTGTAGAATATACACTAGTAGAATTTATGAGTAAAATAATATAAACATAACATTTAACTTCAATTGAGAGGAATGCCAAGGTGTTGATGTTAGTTACCTCTGTACAGAATGGTAGAAAGGGGAAGATAAAAACTGTTATATTTTGCTCTCTCTATATGTGCATTATATGACTCACTTATATGAGAACATATTTGCATTATTATTTCTATGATTAAAAGGCAAGCAATGCTTTTCCACAATATTTTATTGAGTATTTACTACCTGTGAAACAGTAGGGACCTCTAAATGAATGAAATACAATCCCTCCTCTCAAAGAGCCCTATACAGTTGGGGACAAAAATATATAAAGAAATAAATTTCAATGCAGAATGGCATTGTTACAGATGTGAGAAAAATAATCTGAAAGCTTAGGGAGAAAATTACTATTTTTTTTTGTTTTTATATGAGATAAACCCAGGAATAATATTAGCTGGAAAAAGTACAATAATGAGTGCCAATGTATATAAAAAGCCAAAGGAATAGCCAAATCTTTCTGCATGTTTTATCTCTGTGGACAATAGGAAAAATAGTCACCATGAATTTATATGTATATCAAAGTCCATGTGCACAAACTGGCTGAGTTTGTCTCTTTCTGCACCAAAGAGACAACCAGTTATAGACAAGAGTAAAAAAAAAAAAGTTTTGAGTCAGTCCCAATAATAAAACCCACTGACTTTAATTACAAATAGGCAAAGCCTCTCTTTCTAATCTCAAAATCATCAAAGCTAATTCTTCAGCATTTGAATACCTCACATATCCTTTCTTTTAAATATTTAACCATCATAATATATTTAGGCACCAGAAATGTAAAAAACAACCCCTCATATAACACTCATCCATTTATCTACTACTCAGATTTAATAAATTTAATATTTTCCATATTTAATTCAGGTTAATTTTTAAAAGAAATAAACTCTCCATAATATAGTTAAAATATCCCCACCCCACCCCTTCAAATTCATCTCATTTCCTCATTATTTTTAGCATCCTAACCCTTCTCTTTGGATTAAATTTTCTTCTAACATATGCACATATTTTAATAGTCTTTCTGCAAAAATCTGTGGTGGTTAAACATAATCTTTTCATATGTTTCCTGAACTGTCTACATTCACCTTAGATTTTGGAAGTAAATAGAAAGCATTTTCTAGATTGACAATGATTTTCCCTCAGCACTTTGAAGGTAGTATCTCACACTGGCTTCTGGCATCAATTTTTCTGATGCGATGTCTGCTGTCAATCTAATTGTTACATAGTAAGAAATATGTCTTTCTATGGTTTGTTTAAAAATTTATTTTTGTCTTTGTTCAACTATAGTTTCACTATATTTCGTTTTTTAAATAATTCTGCTTTAAACTCATTGTGGTTATCTAGTCTGATTAATCATTAAAAAAACAGTCAGTCATTAACTTTTCTGATATTTCTTCCCTCTCATTCTCATTAGTCTTTATTCTAAAATTCTGTTATATTATTCCTGGACCATTTTAATCTGTCCACCCTATTGCATCATATATTTCATATTGTTCTTCTCCTTCTTTCTCTGTGCTGCTTTCAGGGTTATATCTTCAGATCTAATTAATATTTTCTTTTCCTTTTATTTCAAAATATTAAGGGGATTAAAGTATTTTTGTTATATGGATTAATTGAATAATGCTGAAGTCAGGGCTTTCAGTGTGCCAGAGAAGTGTACATGATACCTGATAAGTACGATTTTATCCCTAACCCCCTTCCACTCTCCCTACTTCTTAGTTTTCAATGTCCTTTACACCACTATATGACTGTATATATTCATTGTTTGGCACCCACTTATTAGTGAGAACATGTGGTGTTTGTTTTACCATTCCTGGGATACTTTGCTTAAAATAATGTTCTCCAGTTCCATCCATCCAAGTTGCTGCAAAAGGCACTATTTCATTCCTTTTTATGGCTGAGTAGTAATCCATGGTGTGTGTGTGTGTATATATATATATATATATATACACACACACAAACACACACACCACATCTTCTTTATCCACCCATCACTTGATGGACATTTAGGTTAATTCCATACCTTTCCAATTATGAATTGTGCTGTGATAAACATTCAAGTGCAGGTGTCTTTTGATATAATGATTTCTTTTCCTTTGGGCATATACCCAGTAGTAGGATTGTGGATTGACTATTTTCTAATTTCTATTTTTATCTTAGATTATAATCTATTGTTTTTATTTATCTATAGATAATTTGTTTTTAATTTACATATATATTTATTTTGATATATTCTCTGTGTGTGTATACATTTAAATCCTAGTCTTTTACCATAATGTTCTGTTCTTTTATGATTTTTCTTCCATTCTCTATCATGCTTTTAATTTAAAAGTACTTAGATGGTAGTCCTTATAAAATACTTTTATTCCTTAATTTTCATAGAGGTCTAATCCTACTAATTTCACTTATGGTGGGTAGTTCCTGCGTCTCATTGTACACTTTTATTCTGAGATCTTCTTTAGCAAGATTGTAGTTCCTGTAGGAGTTCCAGGGACCTTTAGTTGTAGAATTGTTTCTACAGAATACTTTTGCACATCATTCTGATAGCTGCCCAGAGAGTTCACTAATCCAGGAGTAGTTTCACATAAATTTTTTGTCTTGGAGTTATTCTCCCCACATAAAAGGGTTTAAATTTATTTTTTTTTCTTTTTCACTCATAATAGAAAAACTTCCTTGTTGCTTCCCTGGGTTGGTGAATGAATTTTTTTAGAAACCCTTTCATTAATGAGAATCCTTTTAAGTTTTCAGTTTTATGCAGGAGGCTCGGTTTCATTTCTCTTCCTTTGGTAATCCTAAGGTCAAGTGTCCTGTCCAGCATAGCCATCAAAATCCCACACTCTCACCCCAGGGACATTTATTTATTATCGTATACTCCTGGGAAACTCACTGCCCTGGCCATGATTATATACAAATACAGACAAGTCAAAGTGGTATGCCTCTAAACCCAAGATCAAACTGGAGAATTTAAACTGGCCTGCACAGAAGGCTTTAGTGTTTAATAAACATGTGTGGCAAAAATATGTATAAGATTTATTGTTAAATGTTTCATATAACAGTTTCAGGAAAGTCACATAACTAAAATGCTATTCAAAAGTCACCATAACATAATAATCAATTACATAAACTTAGCTGTGAGATAGACCACCATCATTTATTTGAGACCTTGGACAAGTTATGCCAACTCTATAAATGTGAGTAATAATGGAAACCATGCCATTGTATAAGGAATAAAAATAAGGAGCAAATGAGATAACACATATACATTATTTGGAGTAGTTCTTGGCACACTATGGGTACAATAAAAATATTGCTTTTATTTTTATTCATTCTCTAATCTTCAAGAAAGACGAAAAGCATAATAGTCAAGATAGACAAGGTGTGCATGCTATTATGAAGAAGCAGAGAATGATTTTTAAAAATGCTCTTTTTATTTGTATTTAATCATCCTCACCATTATGAAAGTCTACTTTCTTCTTTCTTCAGTCTCTTCTCCTTTTCTATGCCATTAGTGAAGAACAAAAATTAGTTTCCAAGCTCTTGTAAAAATCATTAATAAATTTAAAAATGTTCCGTTTCTCTTTTATATGTCTCTTTCCTGAGCCAAATAAATATTTTCTTGAGGATTTTTAAAAAGTAGGTATATTTTCTGAGATTATTATCAGAGCATCTCTTCATTTTACAGATCTCTCATGAGAAAAGCAACTCTAATGGATCCCAAATTTACATAGTAGTTCTGAATTAACATGCTGTGATTTTCCCATGTTCTTAAAATTAAATTTTGCTGCAACTGAAGACATAAAATGATATGACAATGACTCTCAAAAGGAATAGAGAACTGAGTGAGCAAAATAGAAGAATATCAAGCCAGCAGCCAATACACATCCGATAAAGGGCTGATAACTAGAATCTATTTAGAACTTAGGAAAATCAGCAAGGAAAAATCAAACAACCCTATCAAAAAGTGGGCAAAGGACATGAACAGAAATTTTTCAAAAGAAGACAGAATAATGGCCAACAAACATATGAAAAAATGCTCAATATCTCTAATCATCAGGGAAATGCAAATCAAACCCACAATGAGATATCACTTATCTCCAGTGAGAATGGCCTTTATTAACAAGTCCCAAAACAATAAATGTTGGCATGGATGTGGAGAGATAGGAACACTCCTACATTGCTGGTGGGACTGCAAACTAGTTCAACCTCTGTGGAAAGCAATATGGAGATACCTTGAAGCGATACAAGTGGATTTGATCCAGCAATCCCACTACTAGGCATCTACCGAAAAGAACAAAAGTCACTCTATAAAAAAGACACCTGCACTCAAATGTTTATAGCAGCACAATTCACAATTCCAAAGATGTGAAAACGACCGAAGTGCCCATCAATACATGAGTAGATCAATAAAATGTGGTATACATATACCATGGAGTACTTACTATTCAGCTATAAGAAACAACAGTCATAAAGCACCTCTTGTACTTTCCTGGATAGAGCTGGAACCCATTCTACTAAGTGAGGTATCCCAAGAATGGAAAAATAAGCACCACATGTACTCACCAGCAAATTGGTATTAACTGATCAACACCTAAGTGGACATATAGGAATAATGTTTATTGGGTGTCAGGCAGGTGGGAGGGGTGGGGATGGGTATATACATACATAATGAGTGCAATGCGCACAAACTGGGGGATGGACACGCTGGAAGCCCTGCCTTGAGGGAGGAGGGAGGGAAGGGCAATATATGTAACCTTAACAGTTGTACCCCCATAATATGGGGAAAAATAAAAAGAATAGGTATCTCATGGAACATACAATAACTTTGACTTGTGAATACAAATGGCAATGAAATGAACAAGTCCGTAGTTTTTTGAAACAGCTACAGGCCCTAGAAGTGGGTAGTTGAATAATTTAGTAAGTGAGAATGAAATTCAACTTCTTCAAATTTAAATGTCTTCCCAAAGCATGCGACAAATACAGACATTCAAACACCACTCATCTACCCTAAGCTATTTAAACTGGGAACTTCCAAAGAATTATAACTCAATTAGTCAGTCTAATATTCTTGTTATCTCAACAACAAAATAAATTATTTCCATAATTCATAGAGGTAGGTGCCAGTTTGGAAAGCAATTGTTCTTAAGTTTTTATTTCATTTCTACCAGTTATCATATCTGTGGGTACTGAATTAATAATCAATTTCTAAATTCTTCTTGAGCTCAAATAATCGATTAGTTTATGATATTTATGACCCAAGAATTAATCTGTAAAATAATTACCTCTCACATCCAAAGGGCATTTCTGATGAAGTCAAGCCTTGCCATACCATCCATTTGGGTCTTATTATTTTCTGTTTCCATGTCATACTCTGCACTTGTATCTTTGCACATGCTATTTCTGCTACCTGTAGTCTTACCATTCCACCTCACTTCCTGCTCCCCGTCATTCTAAATGTGACAAATTTATACACAATTTTTGAAACTTGGTTTAAGAATTCTCTATGAAATTTTTCATGATAACCTCTAGGAGGCAGAGGTTATAAGTCCCCTATTGCACTGTGTATATAACTCAGATTTAGTTGTTATTATATTACATTTATCTGTGATACTTTGAACTTATGTTTCCCCATAAATGCCTATGAACCATTCAAGAAAAGTACCATATTTTACTTACATTTTTGTATCATCAGAGATCTATATAGTCCTTTTCACATGGTACTTGCTCAATAAATATTTTTGAATGTTTTAATAGTTATTTGCTGAATTAATGAACAAATGAATGAGCATATTACTTGAATTAAACAGTTTCATACTCTTAGGAGACAAAAGAAGACAGTATATCAGTGTATACTGAGCACTTATTATTACCCTTTGATTGTATTTTTACCTCACACTCATCTTCACACTATAAAAGATAAATCAAGGCAAGGTAACAAGAGTGCTTCAAAAAACACCATTTCTAAAGGTAAGTCACTGACACTTGTTGATTCATGGCCCACAAGCTCTCAAAATTTTGACTTTGTAACTCTTCCCCTTCTATAGTTACAGGTGATCTTTTGCAAAATTGAATAAATACAACCAATACATACATAAATAATAAACCTCTTTTTTATTTCCTTAAAAATAATATCCACTAATGAAAACATACAAATCATTCCACTTTCCATTCTACCGCCTACATAAATCAGAAACAGCAGCTGCTGAAATCTTCAATGCAAATGTCAATTGCAGATAGTGTTACTGAAAATATTCCTGATATTAATTGCAACCTCTCTCCAGTTTAAAGAATATATATAGTTTAAAAAATGTATAATAGCGTTATCATGTTGTATTCTTCATGGCTTACTAGAAAGAAAAGGAAGGGGGGTGATTTGCTAGTTGTATTCTATATGTTAGCTATTTTATATTAAGATCTTTATATGAAGTCAAAGTATATTGCCCTTAAGATGCATAAAGTATCTTGACCACTAAAACACTTAGAAAAATATCAGAACAAGAATTACATATTTTCCAGAATAAACAGCATGAGCAAAAGCAAAAAAAGTTAGAAAACATGAGATGTATTTGAGGATCAGTGAGGAATTAGGCAGAAAAGACTATAGCCATACCATAATTAGACAATGACAATAAATGTTTAATCATGACAAATATGGGCAGAGTTAGAGATTAGGGAGAATGATAGAGGTTGGTAGAGATAATAAGGGTCTTAATTAGTGTAACTGTGGTAGAAATAAAGGCAAGAGGCAACATAAGAAATATTCTTTCTTGACATCCTAGACTAGGTTCAAATTCCTGAATCACTCTCTTAGTACAATATACACCTTTTCACAAAATTTCTCATGTTGACAATCATCTACTTAACATATGTATTTTCCTTGCTTTCCTTGTGGGACATTCTGTTAAAGCAGGGATCATGCCTGTCTTTTTACCATTGTATCCTCTTTTTACCATTGTGTCCTCCATGCCTAATGAAATGCGTGGCACATAATAAGGGCTTCAAAAAATTTATCTAATTCATGAATGAAACAAGAAAAAACTGAGGAGATAGAATCTGTAAAATTTGACCAGTGCTTTATAGTCTGAGAACAAAGTGTCAAAAGCAGCTAAAGATTTGAGCCCAGGGGACTTCAAGATACCTGTAAGATAAACGAAGAATTTGCTTTAGAGTGCCTCCTTCTTTCACTATAGTTGCTACTTCTTTCCTTGTCTCTTCAATCATTTTAAGTTCTTATTTTATAGCCTCTTTCTGAAACTTTGATTAAATTAATTTCTTAGAAATTTAATTCTCATGGTTGTTAATATCTGCTGATTGTTCCTTGTGCTCAATAGTTTCCATGTGAGGCTTCTAAATTTTCTTTGTAAACTCTTCTAAAGCAAAAAATTGTTTTTGCTTTTGAGATGGGGAAATGTTGTTAATTATTCCATATGTTCTAATTCAGTTTTCTCTAGAGGGTTTAACCTGTGCCTTAGGAGATTTCTACATTCATATGGTCATGGTTAGTTACTTTTACATATATTTATATTATAATTCCCCTGCAAAAGTCAAGATTATGTGAACCTAATAAATAATGTGGTGAAATAATCCCTGCTCCACCCATTCATTTATTCCAGAAATATTTGAGTGTTACTATGCATCAGCTTGTTTCTAAACAATGGGGACATAACAATGAACTAAACAGACAACAATCCCTACCTCATGGAGCTTACACTTTAGTGCAGAGAAGAAATAGTACAAAAGACAAATAGAAAAATATACTCTTAAATAGCAACACATGTTAAGGAGAAAAATAAAGCATAGAAATGAAATAAAAGGTCTTGGGAATAGTTAAAGTTTTTGATAGGTTGATTATGGTAAAACACACTGAAAAGGTAACATTTGAGTAGAGATCTAAAGGAAATGACAGTAAGCTAGATAGATACCTGAGGAAAGAATATTCTATGGGAAGGTCTTAAGAACGGGCTGTGGCTAGCTTGTTTGAAGATTGTAAGGAAGGCAGTGTAGCTGAAGCAGAATGAGTAAGAAGATGGGACAAAATAAGGTCAGAGAGGTAAAGAGGTAGGTAAAGGAAGAAATAAGAAAAGCAGATCTTGTGGGTCTCATAAGCTATTGTGGGCACTTTGGCTTTTGCTATAAATGAGATGGGAAGCAATTTCAGAGTAATAACATGATATGACTAATGTTTTAATAGGATTACTCCTGCTGCTATTTTGAAAATTTTGACTGTAGGGGGTCAAGGCTGGGAGCAGGGAGAACAGTTAATAACTGTTGCAATTATCAAGTTCAAAGGGAATGGTAACTTGGACAAAACTTATTCATATGGAAATAAAACAAAACAAAACAAAACAAAACAAAACAGTGGCTGGGTTCTGGGCATATTTTGAAGATAAACCCAACAGATTGTACTGTTATGTTGAATGTGGTCTATAAGAAAAAAAGATGTGGCACAGATAACTCCAAACATTTGACTTGAGAAACTAGAGTGCTGAACTCACCATTAGCTGAAATGATGAGAGCAGGTTTTGTAAAAAAATAAGTTAGGATCTGACAGCCAGGGCTGGTGGTACATATCTGTAGTCCCAGCTACTTGGGAGGCTGAGCTGGGATGATCACCTCAAACCAGGAGTTTAAGTACTACCTGGGCAAAGAGATAGGCCTCATCTCCAAAAATAAAATAAAATAAAATAAAAATTTGTGGTATGCGCAAAGGAAGGCTGATTTTTCCTATAGGCAGTTATGTAGAGCTGACTGTGGGGCTTAAGTATACTCACATTTTTGTATACTGGGGGTCCTGAAACCAATCTCCCAAGCATACCGAAGGATGTCTGTACTTTTAATTTTAAATTTACATTTAAACACAAAAATAGTAAACATTGAAGTCTTGAAAAAAAAAATCCGTGTGTAATACAACTACACAGTTCACACCTGTGTTATTTAAGGGTCAAATGTAGTTGAAGTTAGAAAACTAAGTTCCCAAATTGAGATTTTTTTCATAGCTATTTTAGAATGGAAAATACAAAAAGGATAGTAGCAACTAATAATGGGTAATCCTTCTAAAAGACATTCACCAGTGCAAGGCATCGTTTTCAGGCTGAAAGATTGTTGCTCTAACCATGAGATCTTGACCCTAATTACATTAGTTTTCTGGATGAAGAAACCGAAGCAAGGAGAATTTAAAAAAATAAAAATCATATATACAATAAAAAATAGAATAAATAATAGCATAGAAAATAGAAAAATAGAATAAAATTTATAAAATATAATTACAACTGGATAATAAACTTGGGAAATACATTTTTTAAAATAGCATAAAAAAGATAAATATTTAAGATGATAGATATCCCAATTACCCTGATTTGATATGTGAATGTAGCAATTTCCCAAGTATATCTTGACAATATATAAATCTATTATATGTCATAAAAATAATAAATTAAATTAAATTTTTAAAAGATTCTGGATATTTTGACTTGGCGATATCTTTTAGACATATGAGTGAAGGCATCAAGTAAGGTGCTGGCTATGCAAGTCTAGAGTCTGGAAGAAGATGTTGGCATTTAAACAGTATTTAAAACCTTGATCATTGACAAAGGAAGAGAATAAGCTCAAAGACCAAGTCCTGGAGCATCTCAACATTTATAATTATCTGTTTAATATATGATTTCCTTACTGAACTGTGAATTCTGTGAAAGTTATAAACAAAGTGAAAGACAAGAAATTTGAGGATCTATGCAATGGAAGTGGTTATAATGAATTTTCATGGAGTTTAAGCTGGGTAAGGCTAGAAGAGAGGTGAAAACCAGAGAAAAGATGATAAGATCCATGTATTTATAAGACCAGGTAGGGCTCAGAAGTTTGTTGGACTCAAGGTACTTACAGATATTTGAGGCTTATATTGTGGATACTGTGCTTTACGTGGTTAAGATGCTTTTCAAAATCTAACATTTATCAAGTTTCTAATATGAGTCAAATACCTAACTACTTACCGTATTTAATCTTGAAAATATTTTATGTGGTGTCTCCTATTTTTTTCTCCAGTCTACACATAAGTAGACTTCCAGAAAATTAAGTACCTTACTGGAGGTCACTCAACTAACAATGCAAGCTGAAATCTGACTCAGAATCTCTGTTCCTAACCACTAGTAGGAGCAAGATGCTTGTCATATGGTATGTTCTTTTTTTTCTGGGGCTGGGTATGCCCTGTGAGCATGCTAGCTATGTTGAGGATCAAAAACCTGCTTTTCTTATTTTCTGTGTTCATTGTACTTGTTCTTTTCCTTGGTATTTAGTGAAGTCTTTGTGAAGTTCCATTCTATCTCAGAGGAGTTGAAGAGTCAAAGAAAAGGTTTTATTCATGATACGCTAGAATTTATAAGAAGGCAGTTCTACCCTGGCTTGCTCAGGGGAAAAATAATTCAGGGGGACTGAGTTAGACCACTTTTATCCATTGTCCCATATGTACAGTCTCATAAAAATCTACCAAAGTGGTTAATCAGCTAATTAGTGATAAGAATTTCAGAGCTAAAGCTCCAGAGGAAGATGATGAGGCACGTAGGAAGGAGGAAGAAAGCACAACTTTGAGAGCCATCCTTATGGAAGGGATGATTGTCCACCTAGAAGAAATAGATATATTCTTACTACCCACTAAACTCAAGAAAATAGTCAGCCTGTGGGATAAAAAAAAAAAAAAAAGTAAATGTAGAATGTAATAATCACTTTGGGAATGTAAAAGAGTGCAACCATTTGAAAATGTTTGGCAGTTTCTTAAAAAGTTGAACATACACCTAAAATATGACTCAGCAAGTCCACTCCCAGGCATTTACCCAAGAAAAATGAGAGCATATATTCATTCAAAGATGATACACAAATTTCATAACAACTTTATTTGTAATAGCCCTAAACTGGAAAAAAACCAAATGTCCATCAACAGAGGAATAAACAAATTGTGTTATATTCATAAAATGAATACTACTTGGCAATAAAAAGAAATGAACTAGTGATATAAGCTAAAGCATGGATGAAACTTCAAATAAACAGGCTGAGTGAAATAAGCCAGACAAAAAAGGGCTCATCTTGTATAATCCCATTTATACCCCAACAAAGCTGTTAAAACAACAATATAAGGATACTTAGTATCTAAAACTTGAATACATTTGGTATTCTTAAAGGGAAGGATTGAAAAAAGACAAAATGACTTCATTAAAAAAAGGAAATAAATATAAATATTGAAGAAAAGAAGCAGAAACCAGGACACTTTAGCAAAATTTCTATTTCCTTTTTTTATTCTATCTCTACCTCACCTCTATTCTTCTCTTATCTATCACCTACAAAAATTTTCCTAGTGAAATTTCACACCTGTCCATTTCTGACACCATTTAACATTTAGTAATAGTGCAAGTATTAACAATGTATTTTGGGTATATGTTTCTGTTTGGCCTACATAGCAAGTACATCAATAAAGATTTTTTTAAAAAAATCAGTTATATTTTTCTTTTCCATTTTATTTCATTTGGCTTTGGTGAAGAAAGAGACTTAACAATGGCATTTAATTATAATTTTAGAGATTGATTTTCTACTCTATTTTCTGTTGCTTGCTTAGGAAGCAAACTTTTCAAAGTCTATGAACTATTAATCTCAGCAATCTTTGGCAAGCGAACTATTGTAAGAGATCCTGAGAATACTTTATGTTCCCTTTCTTTGCTCAAATGCAAGAAGCTTGGAAATTAGAGGGATTTTTTCCTACTTAGAAAAAGAAAGAAAGAAAATATCACTAAGGATCATGTATGTAACAACACATACCAGAGTATTATCACAATAATTCACTGAACATTTAAAAGGACATAGTCCTATTCAAAAATATTCAAGGGCCTAATAGCAAATCTAAATTAGTACTCCACATCCAGGAAAATTTGAGAATTCAACTGCATCATGCAAAAAAGTCTTCTCTGATGGAGAAGGGCTGCTTCAGATTCAGGAATGTTGGCCAAAATGGTCAATTTGTTTCCTGTAGGCACAACTCAGATTACATTCTTGACTCCTCAACACTGAGCTCTTTCCAGCACATCCATTAAGGGAATTTGGCTCACATTGAGGTTGTAAGACCTAATGTCTATGAGAATGAAAATAAGTTTTACCACAGGAGTATGGAACACTGGGTTCTGAGCAAGAGGGCAGGCATGTAGCTTTGCGTGGAAAGCCTGGTGACCAATCCAATGCCAAACATATTCAGGCATTTTGATAGGGCAACTCAAACTCCCTCAGCTCATTTACTGAAGATCCGTGGCCCAGATTTTAAAAAATGTATTTTTAATACATTTATTTAGAAGCATGAATAAGTAGCTATTCACCAGAAACAAGAATCCATGGCAAGTAGATATTTGGCCCAGATCTATGGTGGAAGACATAATGGTGGGAAAATCCCCTAGTTTCCACCCTAAAAATATTTGTGATGCTTTTTCTAGCAATGTTCTAAGAGCCTATCTCATAAAATTTCCATAATAATGATAAATTCATTGCTCATTATTTGATATGTGCAAGGCATTGTGCTAAGTGCTTTACACAAAGTTCATAGCTCATCACAACTTTATAAAGTCAGGAACTAAACTTTATCCTTATAGTACAGACCTTTTCACAGCATTGGTCCTGTGCTTTATGTATACCATGGGCACTCTCTCCTAGGGTCTCATGCTTTGCTCTAGTCTCTGCCTGAAATTCTCTTTCCCAAATATCCACATGGTCACTCCTTTACCTCCTTCATGCCTGTACATGAAGTACAAAAGTGCTTTCATGACTGTACATGAATGTTGAAAAGTGACGCTTTTTCAATGATTCTGTTCTTTTCACTGTGCTCTTTTTTATTTTTAAACACTGTACCTATCAGCACCTAACATCCCATTTCGCTTATTTATTTTATTTCTTCTCTCCCCACCCTCACTATAATGTAAGTTCCTGAAGGCAGGGATTTTTGCCATATTTGTTCATTCGCTAGAAGGAAGCCTGGCACATTGTAGGTGCTCATCAAATATCTAAAAGTGGTAAGTGGAAGTGATGCAGCTTTAAGTAACAGCCACTTCTTATAAGTGAGCATTTTTTAAAAAGAGAAAAAACAACATCTTAAAATAAATCCTTGGTCTCAGTTTAAGGATAACTAAAAATTGTGCTAATAAGCCATGTTCAAATAATTTTATCCAAACTTAACTCTGCACAACAACAGGTTACACATTGTAAGTGGGCAATGATTCTCAGTTTATTAGCAGGTATTAGGTTTAAAAATGTGTCACACACTAATCTGAAGCTTCCAATCTTGTCGAGAAGAGAAAACATATAACCTGAAACAATTAGAAGACAAAATATCAAACAGTTAATTTCTCATTTACTCATTCATTTAAGTAGTAAAATATTACCTCCATGTGCAAGGCATTCTGAGCTAGGTGCAGGTATAGAAATGAATATAATGTAGTTCCTGACTTCAAGAAGTTTACAGTCTGGTAGAAGATGTAGGATATACTACAAAACAAAACTTGCTTAATGGACTAAAAACTTAATAAATGGAATAAAAGGTACCAAAATTGAGTAAAAATATAAAATGCTTTGAGAATCCATAAAGGGAGAATTTACAAAGAGAGTATATCATAAAGCGCTAAACCAAATATAATCAAATGCCAAACTGTATGGCAAAGACAATAAAATGTTATTGCCCTATTACTCATGCAATTGAAATACACCAGGGATTTTAGTAAGCTTTCATGCAGAAAATAACATATACCAAGAGTCATATTTCTCTTGGTTCCATGTGAAAGGGCAATGAACATTAAACAGAGTACAACCCTGAGTGATGTTTCCAGCTCCACTTGAGAGAAATTTCATAACCTATTCTCAAGATTTTCAAACTGAAGAGAAAGTCTAGTATTAATTTTCCAAAGGTTAAATTTATAATTAAATTCATGCAAATTGACTAAATATAGCAAATATCATAAATGCAAGTTGTTACATTACATGTAAAGTGTTACCTTCCAAGAAATAGAGAGATAAATAGAATGCGATCTATATTTCAATGTCTTATTTTTTCTATTTATACAAACGCTACTAATTATTGTAGAAAATCTGAACATACACAATATAAGAATAAAATTCACTTGCAATCCTATCTAAATCATAGTAAATTTGTTTATTTCCTTCTGTATATATGTACAGATATAGATGCAGACATAAATATGGAAACTGGTAGAGCTATTGATCATAATTTTCATAATGTTTTATGTATTATTTTGAGAAATTGTATCACCATTCAATGTGTTTCAAAGACATTATTTCTCTTGGCTGAATGATATTACATGTAATGAATGTGCCAACTATTATTAAAGATACCGTGATAAAGTAAGTATAAAAATGTATATTTGCTTTCTTATGATTCCTAGAATAAAAATTAATGACTCAAATGGTGCAAACATTTTTGAGATGTCTATTAAATATTGCCAAATTGCATTCCAGACTGATGTAAGTCTTGTCCTGCAGTATGCTGAAGTGGGCATTTTCCCCCAACTCTTGTTACATGGAATATTGCCATATTCTTTTCTTAATTTTTGCCAAGTTGATATCCTAAAATCAGTACCAATGGATATTTTTATTTATATTGTTTTAACTATTGATTTAGAATATTTTAAGAATTTATTTGAATTTATTTTAATTTTTGTGACTTGCTTAGGATGTTAGTAATTTTAATATTGATTTATAAGAGCTCTTTAGAGTTTAAGTATGATAACTTTGTGATACTTGTGGTTATTCAAATTTTTATATTTTAAACATAGCATTTTGAAGTTCTTTTATAGTCAAATCTATTTTTCTTTGTGAATTTTTATATTGCATTTATGATTAAAATGCCCTTCAAAACCAAGATCAGTTAAGTATGGACTTTTCATGCTTTTATTTTCACATTAGTCTATCAATACATCTATAATTCAGTTGGTGTTTGATAATAAAAAACATTGATAATGTTTATTGAGTGAAGACTTTGTCAAACAATATACCACATTCTCTGTGTGAATTATCTTCTATTAATTCTTAAAAACACTTTATGAAGTTATAACTATTACTGCCCCTATTTTACATGTGAGGAAACTCAGAGAGATTGAGTTACTTACCCAAGGTAATACAATGAATAAATGATGGAGTTGGAGTTTGAACTCCAGCAGGCTCTAGAAACTGATGTCTTAACTACTTTTTTTATACTAAAGAGAAATGGCTCTAACTTGATTTTTGAGAAAATTGTCAATTTTCTGAACACTATGTTTTGAATGATCTATCAGTTTCCTCTTTGATTTCTGTTGCTTCCTTCATCATATATGACATTATCATGTATCCTAAGCTCTGTTTCACAGTTAACCATTCTATTGTATTGATCTGTCAGCCAATTATTATACAGCAGTGTGATATTTTAATTGTTTCAGCTTTGTAATGCTCTTTAATATATAGTAGGGCTACTAGCCCATTCATTGTTATACCTTTTGACAAATAACATTGCTCTTATCATCCATTTATTACCCCAAGCAAACATTATAATCCTTTCATTAGTCCAAATAATATATTTGACCATCAATGAATTATATTAAATACTAAAAAAGTTTTTTTTTTCAATTTTACATTTCATATGCAGGAATATAGGTTATTTTTTCATTTATTTAAGTAACATTTGACATGACTCAGTATGATTTTATAATTTTTTAATGTATATCCTGCACAGATACATTAGAGATATTTCTTAGTCTGTGTTTTTTGCTGCTATTATAAATGGTATATTAAAAATTATATTCCATGTTTTATAGTAATAGATTTTGAATTAAACCATCTTTGCCTTCTGGGGATTAAACCTATTTATACTTAATATATGATTCTTCAATTGACTACTGAAGGTTTTATAGGATGACTAGGTTTTATAAGATGCATTTTATTTAGGATCTGTTCATCTTTATTTATTAATGAGAGTAGGTCATAGTATTATTTTTTGTGCTTGTCATTTTTGACATATGAGTAATAATAGCTTCATAAAATGAGCAAACAAACAAATGACCAATCATTTGTACCTGGAGCATTCCAAGAATGAAGACTTAAAAAAATTTATACTACACACAGAATTAGCTCAGGTATCATATAGCTCTCTCATACTCAAATTCACTCCCTTGAGGGGAGTACCCTATACTTTAGTTTTTCTTTTAGAAAAATTATCATTATATTCAGTTGATAAATACATTCATAAATTGTATTTTTTTAACACTATTATAGCAAACATTAATAAATGATTTGGGGCCAGTCGTTTATTAAATGTGTGTATGTTCTCATTTAAGTCTCATGGTAGCCTAATTCATTCATTCAAGAAGTTTTATTGAGTGTGTATCATGTGCTAGCCACTTCTCTAGTGCTGATGGTATAGTGGGGAATAAGAAAGGTGAGGTTCTTGCCCTTGTGAAGCTATTACCTCATATAGATGAAGAATGTGAAGATGCACAAGTAAAACAATTTGCCTAAATTTATATTGTAAGTGAAGAAATTACTTCACTGCACTATCCTGTAAGAGACTCACTGAAAAATTTTTCAAGAAGCAGCTTTCATATATATCTAATTTTCTTTAATCAGTTTAACCTAAAGGCAGAGAAATATATAGGATGACCTCTGGAAATTTCTTTAAGCTCTAATCGCACACGGTCACAAACTGTCTCAATTTACTATAAATATATGCTAAAAATATGAAAAATAGCAATTATGCCACTGTGAACTCTTAATCCCTAAAGGTTAGTGTTATAGGTATTAAAAATTATTAAAAATTATATTCCATGTTTTATAGTAATAGATTTTGAATTAAACCATCTTTGCCTTTGCCAAGTATGCTTTGTTGAGCATACTTCCAGGCATAAACTATATACTATATATACCATATCTCATTTTAGCATCCTAAAAAATGTTTCAAGGCAGATATCATTATTACTATTTTATGCTTGAGAAAATGTAGGCTAAGAATTTAAACTGGCTAATGATACTTGTATAGCAAGAACTCAAAATTCAAATCCAGATCAGTCTGTTTCCATGGGTATTATTTTTGCCTCTCTGCTACGTCTTTTCCAGATATGTATCTCATGACTATATTAATTGTGAAAGTATTGTGTGAAAATAAGTTCTTCCAACTTTTTAAATTTAAATTGTGCTTCTAGATAATTTTAAATAAATGGCCAGAAATGGGGAAAAGCTGATTAACCTGTCCATCAATCATGTATAGGCAATAATCCAAAATGTTAAGGAGAATGGTGAAAAATAATGGGAAATATTATCAAAATTTTATTGAAATCTTGATAAGAGTTCAGGCTAACTTTTCGGTAAGAATTTAGAAGTAATTGAAAAAGTGAAGAACTAAGGTTAAAAGTTGACTGACAAGGCTTCAGCACAGTTGTATGTATTGGGTCTATACTCAAATTTTCTCGTCAGATTGGAGAAGGGTGCCAGCTTACAGCTTTCCTGTAATAGATGGAGCAGTGAGTTCTGGAAGGGCGGTGACCATATTTTACTTTTTGGTGTGTCTCTAGCACCTAATACAACACTTGCCATATAATAGCCATTTTGTAAATACCAGGGTAAATGAATGAGTGAATGAGCCTTTGTAGTTTCAGAAAAATAAATTCTGATGGTAGAAAAAATACCAGAAACACTAGAGATCCAGATCCTTGTTCTGATTCTGTTACTAATTGTCACCAATGTTAAAGGCAAATTCTTAACTTCTCTATGACTCAGTTTTCTCATCTGTGAAATGAAGAGGCTGAACTAAAATGACCCCATAGTTCCTTATTAACTATATAACTATTATAATTCTATAGTCTACAATTAATTATTTTAGCATTTTCTTACAAAGCCTTCTTATCCATCAAAGTTGGAAAAGCTCGCATTTATCAAAATGGCTCCCAGGCAGTCAGGGACTCTAACCACAAATTAAACGATTTACAAGCTTCCTGGAAGTTCATGCAAGAACTTCTGATGAATGTCTGTTATCCTTAGACATTCTATGTCATGACTATAAATGCTAACTTAAAGAAAGAAAGAAAAAAAAAACCTTTTCCCACAATTACTTAGCTTAGTAATGTAAATAAACATATAAAAGAACTATAATAAATTGATAAATACAGCAATCACTGTGCTTTTAAACGTGTATATAAATCTAATTTTCTAGGTAGTAGAAACATACTTCCAAGTCTCTCCTAATGTACTGCTTGTGCAACAACTGAGAAATAACACTATGTTAACAAGCAAATACAACCATCCTTCTTGCATAAGCTATAAAGTCATCATTAATCACTTTCTCACATTTGGGGCAAGATACTTATTAGTATTTAGAGGGATGCCAGTTTGGTTACATAGAAATAAAAAAATAATTAGGAATGATATTATTCTTTTTTTTAAATGTTAAACAGGAAATGACTATATCATCACCTGCTGGGGCTTGAAAAAACAAAAATTCAATAAAGTGTCTAACTTTAATTCGACTTCAGCTGGGCAGAACTATTAGTGGCCAATTTAACAACTGGTCCCATTTTTTTTAAGGACAATCACAATACCTATAAAGACTTTAACAGTGCACCTGCAAACATCACACACCTGATCTTTTTAGCAATAAGAAATAATTTTTAGTTTTACCATATTTTTTGCAATATAACAGCTAGTTCTTGGAACTGTCATATGCACAGATGGGGGTAAGTATTTATTATTAATATATAAAATTCCAATTCTATTTGTCACAAAGCAGTCTTCAAAGACATGAAATATTAGAGCAGGAAAGAGATCTCTGAGATATCACCCTTGCCTTAGTGATGAAAGATCTGGATCTGAGAGAGGTCCAAGTCCTTGCCCAAGGTCACATGAAGGAGCAGAGCCAGATCACAGACTTTGCTCTCTTACTTCCTGCTTCTCATTCTTTTTTACTCCACAGTGTCTCCTTCTTGGACATAGGCTTATTTGTTACACTATTCCTCATGGGATGTATCCTCTGAGAACCCAGCTGCTCTGAATAAAAATAGGTCAGGAACAAGGGGGTCAGAGTATGGTCCATTCTTGTAAGAAACATCAATAGAAATTAAAAAGTAGGAGGAAAGACAAAGGAGAAAGGGGTGATATCTCAAGAAAAGGTCTCTTATAGGTTGATCATATCTGAGTCCTCTATGCCAATGGGTGTACTCCTAATACCCTAAAACTCTTGCTGTCTGGAAGCCAGTAATTGCCAGATAGTGTCTTAGGTTGGCACCACTTGGGGCAATGGGAGTGCAAGAAGAGGTATTGATGAACTATTATTTTTTTGTAGATAGGATTTTTCCCCTACCTGGGCTCACTGTACTTTAAATATCTAATTAGGATACACAGCATGACTATGAGTTCACTGAGAAAAAGCATTATGTCCAATTATTTCCATATCATCAGAGTCTATCATATGTTTGGTATACAGTAATTGTTGAGTGAAAGAATGAGTATGTGAATGATGCACGTTGTGCCTGGAGTAGAATCCTCAATCTGGAACAAATCCTTGAATTTCCAATATTGTTTGTGTCTCTGATAAAGTTATAGCCATACTGAATGTTATTTTTAAAAAATAGCCATTAATTGTAATAAAAGCTCACTAGGCCTATAATGCCAGACTTGATTTACCTGTAATAGTATTCTCCTGAGTAGATTCTGAGAGAGAAGGGACAGCAGGAAATGTAATCCATGTCCTCTTGCCTTCCACTTCAAGCATAAACTGAAACTTATATTTGGTGAATGAATTAGCAGTTATATATGTAGCAACATCAAATAGGTCAAGTTTCAATGATTTTACACTAAGATGTTCAGAAACTGTTACACGTGTAATGAGTTATCATAGTAGGAGATAGAGAGCCAATTTGCGTTAGGAATGGAATTCACTTATTGAACATCTATTGAGAAACTACTATGTATTAAGGACTATTGTGGGTGTTTTTAGTGCATAAATGGATAATATGGGATATTAGTTTCAAGTTTTGCACATTGCCAAGTAGACAAACATGTCAACACAGAATAATACAAAGAATAATAGGTGCTACAAACAACTATAGGAGTAGAGAGGAGGCACCAAATGATTATGAGTTCATTAAGCCTCAGGTTTAAGCATCTAGTATCAATGGATTCTCAATGTAGCAGTTTAGAAGTCAATAAACATGAGTACTATGCCTGGCTTTGTAAGAATCTAGCCATTTGACAGAGTGCAGAGAATTAATGTCCCCATATCTCAATCTCTTCCTCAATAATTGTTAAGGGATTAAACTTTGGCATTACACAAACCTGGGTTAAATAGTTCTATCATTGACTGTTTGATCTCAAGTTTTCTCACTAGTGTACAGTTTTAGCTTTTTTATCTGTAGAGAAAAATTATAAGTGTACCTACATCATGTAATGTTATGAAGACTAAATGTGTAAGAGGGGAAATATATTTATTATACTGCCTGGCACAATAGTAATTGCTCTGAAAATGTCAACTATTATTATTAACAATGTTAATTAAAAATAAGAGAACTAGCCTATAGTGGACTTCAGTAAAACTTATTCTGAATGAAATTCAACATAGATATGGATGAAGTAGAAATATTTATATTTATATAAATATATAAATATTTATATATTTCTATTTCTAAAACATATATATTTCTATTTCATCCACATCATGCCTCTGTGTGTGTGTATATATATATACACACACTTACATACACACACCCCTACACCCTTCCCCCCCCCATAAAGGCTATACTGGGGATTATCTTCTTCCAACCAGCAAGCAAAAATCTCAAGATGATGCATAGAAAAGGGACCTCAGAGTCACAAGAGTGACTCCAACAATAAACAAACAGATCTCCCTTACAGACCATGCCAGATTTATGATTCACTGCCAAAGCTTACAAGACATGCCAGGTTGAATGCTGTTGGCTGTTGGAATGCCCCTATATGTAGAACATCAGAGTAAACTTAATTCAAATAGGAAACCATCACACATTTGATCCATTCTCATTACCATAGCTCCACAGCAGGACATGCTGCCTGCTTTGGTAACTCAGAGTTCTTTTGCACAACAAACTGTGATTACTTCATAAAGGTCAATTCTCCTAAATCCCTGGAAACCATGGCATGCCAACCTACCAAGATCACAGAAGCAATTAAAAGTGTTTAACCGGGAAAGTTGCCAGGACCAGATGGCTTCTGCCAGTGGGTTTTTGTTTTTGTTTTAAACTGCTCAACATTAGGCAAGCAGCATTTATTTGCCTCGTATCTATTTACTAGTAGGTCTTCTGCATATTTGTAAAAGAATGCACTTATGGGGATTCTCACCTTACATGAAAAGTAAAATATTAGAAAGTGAGCCATAAAGGACCATTATGGAGACTGTCCCCACCCCCAAGTTTCTTTATGGCTCAAATCAGTTCAAAATTTGCCATATGTAATCTAAAAATATGTATGCATGTAAAATCCCAATTCTGTAAAGTAAATGATTTTTCAACAGTTTTTGGAATTAATTATAGTATAATATATAAATCATATATTGGGAAAGGGGTCAGAAGGCTTTTAAACAAGTAATCATTTTGTACTACAAAACCTACTCTGTGACCTTGATGTTTGTTGTTTACACCTACCAAACATCACCACTTACTGTAGTGCCCCTCTGATATATTAATAAATATCTATACCAGGCAGACTTATTTGACTGAGACAAAGATTTTCCTATAGGTGATCCTACCAAGGATAGCAAATCCTACCAAGACAGGGTGGCTATGGATCAAATCCTGGCTCTGATATTTTATTAATAAAATGACCTTGAGCAAACCATTTATTTCTCTAAGCTTGTGTTTCTTCATTTGTTTTTCTAAAAATGGGAGGCTATTATTAACTATAATTAAAACAGTTTGATATTGGTACATTACTCAGATTAAATTAAAAAATGAGGTTCAGCAAAGGACCCAAATATATATGGAATTTAATATATGATAAAGGTGACATCTCAAATAAGTGAGAAAAAGATGGATTTGTAAATAAATAATATTGAGACAACTGTCATTTCCAAATGCATCAGAGTTGGATGTGAAAAATATAAGGTTAGATAATACACAAATACTAGAAGAAAAGAAGAAAACATGATCAATTCCTTTATAACCTAAGAGAGAAGAAAGCTTTTGTAACTATGACTCAAAAATCGATGTTCAATTTAAGTATATATATATTTTTTCAAAAGATAAATAACAATAATATATTTCATCTTCTGTGGGATATATTCTAATAAAAAATACTGCAAAAAACTCTAAAATTTACTCAGTAGTTTTATTGTTTATTTGTGTTACTGTTAGCATTATAATTTTGACACTATTTCATATATAATGTAGAATAAGGAAAATAAGTACAAATATTAAGTAAACAAAATATTTAGTGTAAAAGAAAGGAGTTACAAAAATAAAAGCTAGAAATTTTGAGGAGACACTATGTTAGATTTGAATTGGAAGTATCAATATCTACTAATGACATTTAAAGAAAAATCCATTTCCTATATCTGTTAACTAAAAAGGTTTATGATTCAATGACAGCCAAGTGACAATGAGCATAACCCATTGTTAATGCACCAAGATCTTGGTTTCTATTTATCATTTTCTACTAAAAGGATCCAGGGTTCCTTGGAGAGGTAGCTGATTCTATATCCAGTATAGCAAAAGTACCAGAACATGGAAGCCAGTTTAAAGGGTTTCCCCTGGCCAAATTCGGTAAAAATGTGGGCATGAAAAAGAATGATAATGCTTTTTTAAAAACTGACAAACTATCATTTGTCATCATTAGAGCTTATTTTTACACTAACTTCTTATCAGAAACATAGATAATTAAGGAAAAAGCATTAAGTCAAAGAGGTAACATCTTAAGATAGTTTTTAAAAGCCTCTTTGTAGAAATATTCCATGTACAAGAAATGATTGATTTAGAATTAGAGTCAGCAAGCTAGAGAGAGAGGTGGCAAAATGTTAACAATTGGTGAATAAGATGAAGAGTATAGAGGGGTTTCTTTATTATACTTTCAACTTTTCTATTTGTTTTTAATTATTCAAAATAAAAGTTGGGGGTCCTGGGAGAAAGTTGGAGAGACTTTTTTAGGTTAAAACATACCAAAGAAATAAGAACCAAATGTAATGCATGAACCATAATAGGTTTAGAAAAAAATTGCTATGAATAATTTGGGAGGATAGTTGGTATGTTTGGGTATGGACTGGATATTAAATAGTATTAGGAAGTAATTGCTATTGGTATTTTGTGTGGTAATATTGTTATGATTTTATAAGAGATGGATGGTAAGATTCTTGTCTGTAACTTACTTTAAAATGGTTCTGTGAAAATAAATTTAGCTATCTACTTAGATAGGGAAAGATATAACAGATTCAAAATTCTGTAGATAGCTAGATAGATAATACACATTCGAAATACTGTTAACAATTATTGAATCCAGGAAATATAGATATTCATTATATTATTATTTCAACATTCCATTAAATGTGAAAGTTAGTCTGATAAAACGCTGGGAAAACACAAATTGAAAACAATACCTACTTCGGAGAACTATTATAGGATTAAAAATAAATAACTTAAAAAATAAAGTGCACAATCTCTGGTAGTGAGCAGATTCACCATAAATGTTATTTTACTCTCTCATCCTATCCTACTACATTTTATAAAACAGAAATCAATTAACATATGGAAGAAATTGTGTTGACTGGACAACCTTGGGTTTAGTGCACATGTGATTAAGTAGGTTGAATTACCATAAAATGGTCCCTTGACTTCCATGTGTGTTAATTGGATCTTGTTGGCTAGTTCTGAATTTCCCAAAGGAAGAAAGGAATGCTTATTTTCCCACTTTCTCTTCTAGCCTTTCCATTTAAACTTAGCCAAGTGAAGAGCAACAACAACCGTCCCTGTGCATGTCTCCTCCACATACCAAACCTCCCACACACATAGCCATGTTACACTGATTTAACACATCAATTGAAGACTCCAATTACCATATTCTTATATCTTTGATTTTAACTCCCTTACTCCCACTGCAGCCAGAACTATCGTTAGTGTTTAAGATAAGTGTCTTTTCAACACTTTCAATTTTGTTCATAACTAGGTTCTTATCCTGGGATTAAATCAAGACATGTTTTAGTAGCTTAGTTCTTTTTTTAAAGAATCTTGTTCCCCAAATTTAGTTATATTTAAAAAAATAAAATTTACCAAGTAGGTGCTAAAATATCTATAAAATATGTACAATTTTAAAGTTTCATATATTAAATCAAGTTCCAGTTTCCCCTTTGTTATTCCATTTTGCTTTAAAAATTCATCCTTACCATTTAGCCTTCCAGGCTTATTACATGTTGCTCTAGAGCAGAGAGAGAGAGATTCATTGACAGACACAAGGAATTATTAGGAAATTATAGTCAAGTTTGTGAATTATTTGTTCACTTTCAAGCACCAGCTGAAATGACATTTCCTTTGAGAATCTTCCCAAACACACAGGCAGGGACCAAACAAATCTGCCCTAGTACTTAGACATTACAGAGCAATAGGTAAGGACTCATTAAGTATTTCCTGAAAGACTAATGTGTCTATCACTAATCATATTTATCATACTATGGTATAACTACTTCTATATATCAGTCTCCCTTTAATGGTCCTAAGATTGAAAGTTTTTATTCTCACGAAGTGAGATGATGAAGAATAGGTTTAGGAAGATTAATCTGGCAAGGATTTCCAGGGGGGAGGAGGGAATTTGAGGAAGAATACACTGAAAGAATAGAGAAGGCTGGCCATAAGTCATTGTATGGGATGCTACATAAAATCCCTTTAATCCCAGAGACTGAACCTAAGATCATGGACAATCTATTCTTATCCTTAAAACACTAGGCTCATGTTACAGCGAAGCCCAGTGGGCTTAGAATTAAAGTTGAAATTCAGGAAATCATTTAAATCTTTAAAGCCTCAGCAAAAAGTAAGACATTGTGTATGGGAGCTACAAATCTTTGCAGTGGAGTTTGCATTGCACAATGGTGGCAATTGCTTTATTCTCATTCGACATATTGTAGTGAATCAACATTACCCTCATTAAATATTTATCCAGTACTTCTGCTAGGTCGCTGTAGCAAAATGATTTTTTCACATCTCTTCCTACTAATTATAGACAAAATAAATAATATGAACATAAAGAGATGTGAGCACACAACAAATAACATTCATATTGAAATATTTGCAGCTTTATTGGGCAGTCACTTTGGTTAGAACTCAATGAAAAGACAAAATATATAGATAATATGGTCTAAATAAAAATAAATATAATGAAATACAGTCAGGTACTGCATAATGATGGGGATACATTCTGAGAAATATGTTATTAGGCAATTTTGTCATTGTGTGAATATCATAGTGTGTACTTATACAAACCTAGATAGTATAGGCAACTACATATCTAGGCTATGTGGTATAGCTTATTGCTCCTAGGCTAAAAACCTGGATGGCATGTTACTGTACTGAATACTGCAGGCAATTATAATGCAATGGTAAGCATGTATCTAAACATATCTAATCATAGAAAAGGTACAGTAAAAATGCAATATTATAATTTGACAGGACAAGCATCATACATATAGTCCATCCTTGACCAAAAGTCATTACGTAGTGCATGACTGTATAGAAACATAATTATTGGCAAACATAATCGAATCTATATACATAAAGGTAAGAGGAAAATGGAAATACTAGGAAGTGAGGTGAGAGGATGTGTGAGAATAAACCTAGGAGGGTTTCAAAGAAGAGGTGAGGATGAAGTGCATATTCATTTAAGTATACTTCACTTGCTCATTTAATTTACCAAAATGTTCAAAAGAATTATTCCTCTATTAGCCAGTTGCTAAAGATCCAGAAAGGGAGATGAAGAGGGATGGACAGGCTTGAAGCTCTGACTGGGGGGTGGGTAAGGGCAATATACATGACCTAAACATTTGTACCCCCATAATATGCTAAAATTAAAAAAATTTTTGAAAAGGAAAAAAGATAAGTCATTATTCCAGTTGTCTAGGAGTTCACAGTCTAATAAGGAAGAAAGACATGTCAACTAATAATTGTCATTCAATGAGCTAAGTGCTTGAGGAGGAATTTGGAGTTGGAAAGACTTCAATAAATTGAGATTTGCAACTGAATAAAATTTGGAAAACAAAGAAATCAAAGAAGAGCATTCCAGCAAAAGGGACTATGCAATGCTTATAGGTGAGAGACACATTTATACAAATGGTAAAGACCATTCTCCCTGGAAGTAGATACATGCACAAGTAAATTCCTGTAGACTGAATGATAAAAGAAGTTCAGGACAGCTGGAGTTTATACAGAGAGGTGATAGAAAAGGCAAATGAGCAACTTGGGCAAGAGAGGCTAAGTTAGAAAGGACTTTGTGTGGTATGTTAATGATTTTATACTTATTCTGCAGGTAATGGGGAAACAATTGAAAATTCTAATAAGGGACAATCAGATAAACAATTTAAAATCCATTAATATATGTCTTTGTCAGGACAAAGATGGAACATTCTAAGAACCTTCCATTTTTGTGCTTCTGGGTAGGTTAAAGTGTCAGATACTCAGCTCAATAACATTCAGAAAATTAAGTGTTGATGAATTTGGAGGAAACTTAATCAAGGTCAAGTTGTATGACTATGACTGCACTAGCACTGAAAAAGTAATATATTTTCTCATTGGTATTTATCCTCAAATCCCTGCTAACTTGAAAGATCATCACTGGATTTTATAAAAAATTAAAATGTTTTTTATTAGGGATATACAATCAATTATCACTAAACCTCATTCCTGCAACTTAAGATTTAAATTTATAACGTGTAAAATACCTCATGCAAGCCAAAAGATGTTCTAGACTTAGAGTGGCAGTAATGCCAATGCTAGAAGGATCTTAGAGTTTATCTAATCTAATTGCCCTACTTTACAAATAGGGAGATAAATTTGCAGAATTGTCATATAACTTGTATAAAGTTCACTTGACTAGTTTTTGGCAGAACTGAAGCTTTAAATATTACCTTGTGACTCCCAGATCAGTGCTTATTCTGCAATAGTGGACTGAGATCCTTCAATGAAGGCAGTTTTTCTCTAAGGACATAGCTCTGGTGAATTCTTATCCATTAGAATTGCATTACAGTGTCCTCATTTTGAAGCCACTAAAGCCTGACTTATGCCCAAATAGTCCAAATAAATCTGACAGCATTTCTATCTCCTGATAAAAAGAGATGGTTCTGTGGAATGACCACGAATCTTCTTGGAGGGGAGTATACAGCTGTCCCTTCTTTTATAAGACATTGTGCCTAGGGGCATCAGATTACCCTAATAGAAATTAAGTTTATGCTCTGAACAACCATCTTGACATCATTGATAGAAACTACAATAAATAGGCATGACATAGCGGAGTTACTTATTACTATTACTAGGTAATGTCAATTGAACAGAGAAAAGTAAGCAAGTATTCCAAAGCCATTTTCTTAAGGGGTAATTGAAAAATTCTAGCTAGATACCAGATCCAGCCAGACATGCTTTTGAAAAGACTTCACAAAACAAACTCTCTGAAAAGCAAGTGGTTTCCCTATCTCAGTTACATTTTGTAGAAATGGTACTAAATACTTTAAGTCATGATAAAAGAAGGCATCTGTAGATACCTGGAAATATGGACTGACATTATTTTTAAACTTGGTTGCTCTCCCAAGTATCTCCAATATTTATACCTTCAAAGTGATTATTTTTCTAAAGTGTTGATCAAAGTGTTAATCTTTATATCTAAAAATTCTTATTTACATTATCCACTATTGGTGAGCTCTGGACTCTCAGTTGTTTCTGAAAGAGGTAGTAGAAGTAGTTCATCCTCATATTTATAGTATCCTAGGGCAATGGGCATGCAGTTGTATAATTCATCATTTCTACTTGGGATATGATTCCTTATACATTTTGTCCATTCTTTAGTGCTTATTTCAACAGCACCTTTCTCACACTCCTATTTCTGATCTTCTGCATCAAGTGGCATATCCTCTTACTCTTAGTCTCCATGGACTTTCTATTTGTTGTATTGTAGCCCTTTCCTTCTTCTAAGGAGTGCCAATGTGGGGAAGAAAGGGATAAACATGAATGTGTTTCTTCATTGTTGCAGTGAATATGTGACTCAATTTACAGATGGACACAACACAGGGTAAATTTTCATTAAATAATTTTTGGATGCTGTTAAATTATATTAGCTAATTTAATCTTTACAATGATTTGATGAGACTATTAATAATTTCATATACCACATAATTTACTCTGTATCAGAAACGGTACTGAGAACTTGAAATATATTCTTTTTATCATGTGAGATAGGTTTCACATTCTATAAATGATGCAACAGGCTCAGAGGAAGCAAGTAACTTTGTCCAAATTCACATATATAGCCAATAGGTAGCATTTTCTGAATAAAAATATGGGTTTTCTACTAGTTGCTTTTCTACTGCTGCTACCGCTACGACTAGTAGTAGTAGTACTATTACTTTGCTACTAGATCATATTCAATTGTCTGAGTCCAAATTTTTGGTAGAAATCTCATGATTTTATTTTCATTAATAATGCATAGATTTTGTGCTGTTGACCTTTAGAATGTTAAAAGAAAAGCCCAATTTTTAAGCCATAATCTTCTTGTAGGGTAGGATTGTGTCCTATTTATGTTTGTCAAATTCAAGTGAATAGAATTGAACCAAAGGGAGATCACACTGGCTTGCTAACCAAAAACTTTCCCCTACTGAAAAATGCTTTTCTTTAAATTCAAACACCTCCTTTGTGGTAGGATACAGACTATGTATAGGACTATGTATGGGAAATGAAAAACATGACATTTGCGTGACCATGAAATCTGCTAGATATGACCAAAAAATAGAAGTATGAGCTGATAGCACATGTTGAGCTCCAACAAGTTGTACCAATAGGTTATTTTGTTCTTGGCTGGCATAGCCTGGCTTCTCTCCAAGGTAAGACATGTGGTATCATCTCCTGTCTACCCTTCTCCCAAACCATCTTGTAGCAGTGTATCTCATTTTAAAAAAAATAAAATGATTTTAACACATGTTTCTTTTCTAAAATTTGATGTCCTAAAATGTTTCTATTTCTCTTCTATAAGATATTAGTAAGAATTTGGGGAGTAATACTAATATTTTTTCCCAGTCAAATAGAGATAATTTAAAGAGAAAAGGGGCAAAATAACTAGTATGAAACTGTCCATAGGTCTGGAAGCCTTGCTGTTTTACCATGGGAGCTCCTCTCAGGATGCTTTGTGTCTAAAAGAAGTTAATGAAGGCTCAGGGCTGTTTTCTGGCACTTACATTTCACTCTTTGCCAGTGGGTGTCCTAAAGCTGGCTCCTACAGGCAAGCAAGAGACAATTGTTTTGCAAGCCAGTTGTTAAAATGTTGGTAACTTGAAATCAGTAATGGTAGGAGTATTTATACCATGGATATCAGCAAATGCTACAAACCAGAGCCTTTTTTTTTTAATAAGAGCCTATTTACATCACATCACTGAATTTAACTCCAGTTATAAAGACTTCTACTATTACCAAAAAAGTATAAAATTATCGTGAAATAGGAAGGCACCAGGCCACAGTATATGGTTGTGCAACCTATCATGTGCCTAAAAGAACCCAACTGGGGATCAGCGAGGGTTGAAGTGCAGTTCACACTCTGGTCCCCAAGCTGTAGACCCTGGAATGGTGCTGTGACCTCCCAGAGAAGGTTATATTTTTCTATTTTGCAAAAAAGTGCTTTAGGATCTATCAGTGGTCATGTATAAGTTGTACTGCATATGTCCCTACACTAAAGCTCTCCAGGCCACCCAGGCCACCACCTCCAGTGTCACAACTGCAGATAAGGTTAGTCATGTCACTATTTATGCACCCTTTACTTCAAATAACAAGAACTAAAATTATTGACTAGTTATTATTACCTAAGTTTTAAGAATAGATTGTTTTTATTTTATAGATGAGTAACTTGTAGCTCAGAGAAGTTAGAAAACTTGTTCAAAATCATACAGCTAATAAAAGAGCAGTAGCTCAACTCACATCTATCTGACTCTAAGATCTTCCTAAACAGTTTGTGTGCTAACCATCACACAGCATGTATGAAATCATTTCTTTAGAGTATAAGCCTTAAGAAAAGTTTTTAAACTTATAACAGAAAACAAATACTAATAAAATGTACCTAATTTTTCACAAAACATGTTTCATAATTTTTCTCTTTTAAATTACCATTTCAACTCTATGTTTTAGAGAGTTGAGAATTGTCCATAAACACTGAAAAGTTATGACATTCAACCATACTGAATACCGATAACATGTAACACGTGTACAGAATTTTATAGTTGCATACATTGCTTCATTCGAGGCAAACAAAGCAAAAGTGATGCTGTGATTTCTAAGGCTAGGTCATCAGAAGAATATGACTTCTGCTTGACTCTCTCTTAGGATTCTTGCCTTTGGAATTCAACCTCTATGTTGTAAGAAGTTTGGGCCACATGGAGAAGCCATGTGCAGCTGTTCCAGACTCCAGCCCCAGTAAAGAAATGAGCAGATAGCCAGCACCAGCTGCCAAACATCTGAGGGAATGAGCCATCAGATGGTTCTGGTGGTCTAGCCTCTTTGTGTCTTCCCACTATGGCCTGCTCTGTCTTTTCTGAGCAACTGGCCACAGAAACCAGGAAAGATAATAAATGATTATTGTTTTAAGCCACTAAGATTTTGGATAATTTGCCATGCAGAATAGGTAACAAATACAGTCATCCTTAGGCAGAGAGCGGGAAATAGGTCTAGCAGATAGACCCAAGAATCATGCCTGGAATATAGTGAATACACAATAGATATTTGTTGAAGAAATAAAAGAAGCCCAACATAAAAATAATGTAGGCTTCCAATTATAGTCTGAGGAGGACTATAACTTTTAGTTACCATTTTTTTTTTCCTTTTCTTCTAAATTATGGCAACTCCTTCTCCAAAACTATTGAGAACAATAATCCTAAAATTAGAAAGCCCTGCAAATAACTCAGAGTAAAGTACTATAAAATCTCTAGGAATTAGAGTGCAAATACACAAGTTAGTTTTGTTTTGTTTGTTTTATTCTACATGAGAGCCTACTCAAACAATATTTTCTAACCCTTCAGCAGGGAGAACTTAAAAGTGAATTAACTCATTTGTAATCTTTGGAGAACAGAAGAACTGCAATGCTAAAGAGAGAAACAGGCCTAGAAGAACTGGAGTATATATGAGAGAATATGTATTACAGTTAAGCTAAGTTTTATATTCTGATCTTATTCATTTTCAGCCAGATGACAGTATTAGTAGCAGTAAACATTTTAAAAATATTTTTATGTTCCTGGCACCATTTTAAGGACTTTACTTCTGTAGTCCCCTACCTCGGGCCTGGTACCAGTCTGTGTCCTGTTAGGAACGAGGCCATGTATCACCACTTGTGCTCTGATTCCCCTTCCTCCCCTGCCCATCTCCTCTGCCCTGTCCCATGGAAAAATGATCTTACAAGAAACTTAGGAAAGGGGGCCGCAGAGCAGGAGGTGAGTGGCAGGTGAGCAAGCGAAGCTTCATCTGTATTTATAACAGCTCTGCTCCCCATTGCTGGCATCACTGCCTGCCACCTCCAACTCCCTCCCCTCAATAGTGGGAAAACTTGTCTTCCGTGAAACTGGTCCCTGGTGCCAAAAAGGTTCGGGACTGCTGATTTACACGTATTAATTTGTTACATCCTCACTCATAGAAACTATATAAACTATTATCCCTGTCTTACAGATGAGGAAACTGAGACACAGAGAGGTCAAGAAACTTCAAAGGCACACAGTAAATGGCCAACACAGGACCAGAGCTTATGATCTTGACTAATTTACCACCTCTAAATCTCCATGTACTCAATAAAGTTAGGAGATGAACACAATTAACATTATATTGTTCATTTTTAGGTTTCTTAGGAGGCAGCATATCACAGTGGTAAAGAATATAGGTTCAAGTACACATACTGGAACCATTAACTGTATGTCTTTGGGCAAGTTATTTAATGTCCCATTGGCTCAATGTTTTTATATAAAAATATTATTAATAGCAATGCCTGTTAGAGCTTTATATAAACAAAATGAAATGATACATGTAAAGTACTCACAATAGTGTTTGGAGCATAATGCACGATAAACAGCTATGTTTCCATTCATATTGCTCAGATATATTTAGTTTTAAAACATAAAATCATGCTATACATTTTTCTTTGTGACTGCTTTTTCCCCGTATGACAATCTATATTAATTAAAATGTATTTATAATTTTTATTGACACCATATAATTCTAATGAATGACTATGCTATAATTAAACTGATTCCTTACTGGTAGATATGCAGTTGTTTAATTTTTTTCCTAGTATAACAATACTACATATGAACATCCTTATGTATAAGTCTCTGCATAGTATACCTTAGGATAAATCTCTAAGAGTGGAATTTATGAAGTACCAGATAATGTAATTTTAATAATAGAAGGAAACCATTCAGAGTAAATTATTTATTCAAAATCTTACAGAACCAGGAATAGTGCCAGAATGAGAAAGAATAGCCTCTAAAATCACCATTATATAATTACATATTATTTTTCAATGCAAAGTCTTAAAAGGGACTAAGGCCTGTCAAATAGTAAAAACAGAACAGGCTGAATTTGAACCCAGATCTGTTTAATTCCAAAACGTGGTTGTTTGACTTGGATAAGGCATTGCTTTTGCATAATAATAAAAATGGAATAACTGGCCTAGGGGCCTTGGCATATATGAATGAAGAGCTTTAATAAGCATAGGTGTTACATTCATTGCAACCTGGTAACATACTACTCTTTTAATTTATTATAAGAAATAAGAACCATGATACATAAAATAACAATCTTGCTAAAAAATCTTAAGTGTATTGTTTGCTTGTAAGAGAGCAAAAAGTGTCTTCTTTAATAATGATATATACTTGTAAGCCCCAGACATCAAACACCCATTACTACCATGTGCTGTTTGCCCTTCATCTTTGCCCTTGAGACTGTTCTTAGGAATAATTATTTCATTTCTGCAGTAAGTTGTTTCACCACTAGAAAAATTAGATAAATACCCTTAATTAGTACAAACAACTTCTCTTACATTTGCGTGAAGAGATGCCAAAATGAGTCCTTAGATGGTGATATGGAAGATTTCTCTGACATATCTTTTCTAAGAAGTGAACTTTTTCTACCCTTTATTCTATCTCGCTCTTGTTTAGATATAATTCAATTCCATAAAATTGTATTATTTCCAATCCATTAATTTTCTGATTTCTAAAGTATGTATTTTGAGGGTCTACCATGTCCTGAAAATAAAACCTGAAGACAATATAGTTTCTTCCTGTGAGAAATTCTTAGTTTAACAGATGGATAATTCGGTCTTAAATTTTTCTGAAATAATAATGCCTTACTAAATTTGAACTAGGTTTAAACATTTTGTTATGTATCATGGTAGAAAAGTGGAACATGTACAAAAGGAACACATAGGAAGATATGTTAACCAAAGAGAGGCATCAGGGGGAAAAACATTTTTAATTGATGCCAAGATAAATTTAAAATTTACAAATTACTGTGGGACTTTGATATAATAGATGGAAAGGCACAGTTAAAATGTATCTACATTATGACCACTCAACCTACTTAAAAGTATAATTAAATGAAATTTCTGTGCCATAATTGCCATAAAGAGAAATTACTATTTCTTAGGAAGAAGCAAAAGTATTGGCACTTAAGGGGCAAAAATAGCAAACATTAGGGTGCTCTTAAAGTGTATTCTCCTTTTCTCATTTCTCCACTAGAATTTCAGGACTTTATTTCCCTTGTTTCTTAAATATGTATATTTTATGAAGAGCTTAGACTCTTAAGAAATGTTTTGCTTATACTCTTTCTTTCATATATTATTTCCTGTGCACATTGAACAGATGAAAGTGTTTTTAAATGAGCCTTCATTACACTCCTTAGCAACTTCATAGCAATATGGAAATATATGATTTTAATTTAAAAAAAATCATAAAAACCCTAAAGTCTTTAAGTTGTTTCCTTTACCCATAATTATGTAGCTATCATTACACTGTTTTGTCTTATCTACAAAGGCAAAAGAATAAGTGACTTTTGCTCTGCAGCTGGTGATAGCTGTCAGTATGTATGGAGCTGCAAAAATCCCCCACGTTTTGGCGATAAGGCTGTTTACTCCCTGAGAGTTACATCAGTGAAATAGGCAGTGTATAAGATTAGCCATCTTGATTTAGAGGAAAGTATGCTTCCCAAATCAGATAAGAGCAGAGCCTAGCTATAATTCCCTTATAAAAAATGGGATTTAATCTCAGAATATTACAACTAAAATATGTTTTACCAAAGCAAGCTATAGACCATGCTAATCCCATTACTGGTATTCAAAAGGTAGAATGAAATAATGATTAAGTGTCTGGGCTCTGGAGTCAGCATATCTGGGTTCAAAATCCAGTTCTCTTTCTAACTATGAGACTGAGATATTTACCCAATCTCTTTGGCCCATCATTATTTTCATGTGTAAATAGAAACAATAGTAACTTCCTCATAGAATTATTTTAAGAATTAAAAGACAACACATGAAAACACATAGAAGTCCTAGAATATGGCTAGCACTCATTAAATAGTAACTGTTATTATTAATATTTTACCTATCATATGAATTTTACTATTCTTATGGTTTCTACTTGCTTTTTTTCTCTTTATTTTTTATTTTTTTTTATTTTAGCTTATTATGGGAGTACAAGTGTTAAGGTTACATATATTGCCCATGCGCCCCTCCCCCCTCAAGTAAGAGCTTCAAGCATGTCCATCCCCCAAATGTTGCACATCTTACTCGTTGTGGTTGTATATCTACTTGCTTTTTATTCTTCTTCTCTTTCTTTCCTTACTCTAAATTATTTTCAAACATTAGATCATGTTTTTCATGACCTATTTCTTGCCTTATCCCTGATTATTTTCTAACTCTTCATCATTATATGTGTTCTTCTGGGTCTTTTTTTTTTTTTTTTTTTTTAGTTATTATTATTATCCAGAGGCCTTTTGCCTGGAGTTCTTTAGCTATCTGAGGTAAATTGTACCAGTTCTCTTATCTTGCTTTGTTCTGTCATTTGTACAATAGGAAAATAGTAGTACCTATCCTACAGAGTATTGGAAAGAAATTACATGAGGTAATTCACGTTAAGTGCCAAAAGTAATACCATGCATAGAATTACCCAGTTGGTAGTATTTAAGATTATTCTTATCCACAAGGCCCTTGTCCCGTCTCTTTGCTGGCTAACTCCTGGTCAGTGTGTGTTAGAGTGGTTTCCTATAAGAAGCCTTCTCTCATTGTTCTCAAGCTATTCCTAAACTCAGCCCACCCTTCCAACACTATCTCTTGTCTCTAGCTGTGTGTCCTCTGGTCCTAAACACCTTCTAGTTCAAGAATAGTATTTACTCAATTCTATTGAAATTGCTTATGTTTCTGTTTTCCCCATGAAACTGCAACATTTGAGAGTCAATATCATGTTTTATTGTAATTTCCTTGCCTTACACAATGTGCAGTAACATGAATACTCAGCATTAGTTTATTGAATTGTTCCTACAAAACTCGGGATCAGACAAGGACTTTGACAAATTCATCTATGTCTGTCTCCAATGTTCTATGTGAGTATCCAACAGCCTCCTTCTCTGATCTCTTTACCTCAGCCTCTTTAACTTGAGCAACATTTTCTATTATGTCACATTAAGTTATCTATTTTTCTTTACCTTTGTTTATAAAAAGAAATCCATTTCTAGTATTTTTCCAATATTTTCTCTATAAGCTGAGCAATGAAATGTGGTGAAATACAGGTCTATAGGTAATAAAAGCTACCTATTCTTCTGAAAAGAGAATTGCAGAAAAACCCACACTTTTTAGAAATCTAAATAAACAAAATAAATAAACATGTAGGTAACCAGATGACAATTTTGTAAACAATTAGTTACATGCCAAACAAGTGTCGGTTCCTTATTTTCTATAATAATAGCCTCATGGAAGTGAACTTTCACCAAATTAAAACATTCTGGTATTCCCATAACTTGTAGTGTCAAAGGATTCAGGCAAAAGGACTAGCTAGGGATTCAGATCAAATATGCTATAGGTGCAGGACTTAAATTAGTCCTATAGTATGAGACGTTTTAAAAAGGTTATGTCAGTTAATAATAATGAAACCTTGAGCAAGCTGCTTAACTTCAATAAAGTTGTATTGCCTCATTTGTAAAAGGGGTTATAACATGACTTCTCACAGAACTGTTGAGAGAATTACATGAGATCATTTATGAGAAAGTACTTTGTAAACTTTGAAGAATAAATCTAATAGAATGCTTAAGTATTATAAATTTACTTAGTTCCAAAATAGGCACACACAAAGCATTCTTTCCCACTCTTGATTTTATTCACTGCTTCTTATCATTTGGCCTTTGTCTTTCTATTTTTACCCAAAAATGAAGTCCTTTGAGAGCAGGGATATTATCTTATTTCTCATTTGCTTCCCAAAGTTTATGGCTTTGAACATAGTAGGTGTTCTAAAGTCTACTGAATGTATGAATAAATGAAGATGAATAGAATGAACAAACATTGGGTAACAAAAAATTAAAAGAGTAAATTTCTTTTCTGATTTGGGGGATTATTTGCTAAAATATTTTAGTAGAAGAGAAAAAAAGTTGACTATAGTTGTTCAGTACAGAACTGTTTGAAGATTAGGACAGAGAATACATTTAAAAGAACTCATACAGGCAAAAATGTTCAATCTAAAAGTCATCAAATTCTTTGGAGGCATAGGATCTGGAAACAAATACAGGTTTTTTTTTTTACTAGTCAACAGGTATTCATTAAGGGATAATTAAAGTGGGGGATCAGTGTGTGGTGGTGAAATTATAATCAAACTCCACTTGTAGTTATTCTCTACAAGCAGAATGCAACTCACACTGGACAACTGAGGAGGCAGAAATTACTTTTTGCACAGTCATTCTGGCACAATTTAAAAGCTCAATTAAAAGAAAACACTCATTAAGTAAGGAGGACCTGATGACCCCCAAACATTCTTGACTGAAGTAAGTGTATCACTACGAGATTATAAATATCATTTTGAATCCATAAGTAGTATATTGGGAGGCGGTTGGAGTTACCTCTGGACTAACTGCAAAATAAAGAAAATAATATTATATTCATAGTTAACTTATAAAAACAAGACTCAATAGATCTAGGCATGTAAATCATCTGAAAGAGATAGAAAGGTTCCCAGGTCAGTAAGACTTAAACACCATTTAATTGAGCACATCAATGGGTCTAAAGAAAGAATATAACTATGAAATGGAGGGTTGGCTAGCCAACAAGATGGGGATAAAGAGTCTCTGAGATAGTGTTTGGCATGCATACCCTAGTTCTATCAAAAGGGGAGGATGCTCTGCCAATAGGACATTATGAAGATGTAGGCATCTGGCAATTACATCCTGTATGTGGTTAGAGGGACAGAAGACTTCAGGGCATGAAAGTGTCAAACATTCAAAACTTGCGATGAACCCACCTTTGATCTACCTATCTCCTTTACCAAGAATGGTCACCAGGTACACTTACCAATATCCAGTTCCCCTCTACTTTGGGGTACATAAGATGGTTTCACTTCACATTCTTAAAATTAGGAACAGCAATTTTATTTAGTTTGGCCAGGAAAAAAATTAAGTGCAAGGAATATATGCCACTTATTGGAAGATTTTAAAAGCCAGTGCAAGATCCTTCATTATTCCTTCCCCTTTGCTGAAGCAACTCCATGAAGTGGAGCCTCTGCCATCCTAAATTACTGAGTAAGGACAGTTCAAAGCCAAATACCCAACACTCACTGTGGACATGAAGTTTGAGAGATAAATGAGCTTTGATAATTAAAGAAACTGAGATTTTGTGGTCATCTCTACCAGCATAACCTAGCCTACACAGACACAGGTAAGCTTAGGATTATATTTGGCTCCTCTTATAATTTCTGTACCAAGGGATATTGAACTGGTTAGAGTATATAGACATTTAGTCAGCTTAGATGATTTTTTAAATTAAAATCAATAAATTCTACTAAGTATCTATTCATCTCCATCAGTGTCTTGTGAAATTGGCTAATTTGGATCAGTATCCTTGAGTTTGATTGACTCTGGGATACTGCCAAATTTTTGAGTTTTTGAGCTTGCAAAATACAAAGCCTGACCCTGACGCTTGATGAGTTAATGAAGGCAACTCTCCACTTTTGAAGATTCTTTGAAGCCAAGTGGCTGTTTCTGAAATATTTAACCCATGCCCACTTCTGTTTATTAGAAGAGTCCACAGTAGTCATTGGTGTTTTAAACTTGAATAACCTAGTAGGGTGATATATTCCTAGTATTTTAAAGGGCAAACTGAGTCTCTAACACTTTATCATGCATCTACTATATACCAGATAACAGATGCTTTTATAATAATTCAACTCCACAATTCTCATGAAATCCATGTAAGGTAAATTTAATCTATACTCAATTTACAGATGAGAAGAAACCTGTGGCTCAGTTAAGTAATTTGATTGTACAACTAATATGGGACCAGAATTTCAATCCAGGTATTGTGACTCCAAGTCCAGAGGTCTTTACACACTGTAAAGAATTTAATTAGATGTTCATAATTCAACTAAAAGAGACTCCTATATGCAATGATTTGGTAAACACGTCCCTATTTACCCTTTCTCTGTGGTACTTAATTTGATATACTCTGAATACATAATATTTCATTTTTCATTTTATTCATTAGCAGCAACAAACAATACCCAATAATGAGACCAAATAACATAATTCCTATGGAGCCAAAGTGAGTCATATGCAATAATTTGCAAGAAACACCCAAATAACTCTAAAGGATGATAATTGAATACACATTTGACATAAATTGCTTAACTCATTTGAAAATGGCTTGCCCTGACTCTGTGGTCATTGACCTAAGTAATATTAATTTTTAAAAAATAAGTAGCCAATATGTATGGCTCTCAGAAGGCAGGTCTATAATATTTCTGCTTTAAGACAGGAATGATACCACAGAAGAGGCAGGCAGAGTCATGTGAACGTAGATGTTCCTATCACTTTGCCTCTGTGTTTTTCTGTGCTGTCTGGTTACCCCAACCTTGATAAAGTCTTGTGAGAAATAAATAAAACAACAATAGAAACAGCAGACCGTATGAAGGTCCTAGTATAGTGTAGGCATATAATGGGCACTTATTAAATGTTAACCCTCTTCCTGTTTTCCTTTGTGTTAATCTGGGTAGGTTAGGTTTGTGGTAAGAATAAAGTGACCCTGAAATCTCAGTAGTTTGATAAAACAAAGGTTAGTTGGTTTTCATTCGTGTTACATTATTGCAAGTTAGAAGGGCACCCTGTTCTATAGAGTCATTCAAGGATCCAGATTAACAGACTAACAGATTCCATGTTTTGTAACTACATCATCTAGAACTTGAAGACTCCCTGTGTCAGGAAAAGAGAATGCTGGAGGGCAGACATACTGACTTTTCTATTCTTTGGCCTAGGGACACACATATCCCTGTTCTCATATCTACTGGCCAGAACTAGTGTAACTATATAAACTATAAGGGGACTAAACAATGTGGAGTTGCAAATTGGGGTAGCATCACTATCTGTCCATACCTTCTCTATCTCTCTATATAAGGTACAATTCATTAAAGGATTGAGTGATACAAGTATTACCTGGGAGTAGGTCCTCTAGGAGACCTTAAGCAAGTTCAAACAGCTTAGACTTTGAAGACTCTGATCCATCAGATCATCTTTCTCAAATCAGGTTTAACACAGAGTGGGTGAATTTTAGTTAGGATTGGCCAAAATCAACACATGATGTTTCATTTTTCTCCCCTGAACAAATTGTCCAAAAGTGGAGGCCTCTTCAAGCTGGTTGCCCAGTCCAAATGATCTTGCTGATCCTGCCTTTTGATAGATTCTTCCTAGAAGTATAACAAGCTTAAGTTTCAAAATTGTAAGGTGATGTGAGCCAACATGTTAATTATCTACATGTCTATGTCACTACCAAGATGGATTCCTTCTATTGAAAATAGGTGTAAAAATCCGCCTGAAATACCAGTTCCCAGAAAGAGTAAAGTTGAAAAGTCCTTTGAGCTAATATAGAACAGAGTCCAATGAATGTCCTTTGAATAAAGTATATCTCTCCCATTAATAAAGCTCATCATCATTGGCTTAAAAAATCAGCCACCTCAAGATAAGGGAGGAAAACATCTTTCTAATCATATATCCTTTCTAATCATGTGCCCTTGCAATAGCTCATTCAACAGCTCAATAGTTATTTGGTACTTGCTATGTGTGAGTACCTGAGTTAAACATTGGACATACAAATATATTCAAGACACTGCTCTAAATAGAGTCATAGCAATGCAATGTGCCTCCTGCTGAACTTAAGATGCATTGCAAATTATAAGCCATTTTAGGAGAAGGATATAGATTCTTCTTAATCTCACTTTGAGAAAGCCAAGGAAAATGATCATAAGAAATCTATTCCTTCAAATTGGGTGAGAGTATAAACTCTTTCCCCTATACATAGATCCATCCTACATGGCTTTATGTTTGGGAATTAGAGGATAAAGACATTTCAAAATTTATGATATTATAAAACAAATTGTATTTTTTCTCTTTTATTGGCTATTATCTGTCTTTGGTCTAAGCATTCATTATGTGTGTTTTTAAGGAAAATGGTGATACTTTATTCCTCTACATTTTAGGTATAGGCAACTTTATTTGTATACTATGTGAGTATACAAATTATCACTTCAAGTGTTATCACTTAATTTTCTTCTTCAACTATCTACTATCCTATTTTAAAGTGTTTTTCTTAAATATATCCCAGTAAACATTTCACTCCCTGCTTCTAGTGAGGAGAACACAAAGTGCCTTAGGGTAAAGAAGTGCAAGTTTATTTAAATCCTCAGTGTATATTTGCCACATTAACTCTTTTTTTAATAAGAATAATATTAGATGCATTATATGTCTGATTGACTTAACATATCTTTTTTTTTTTTTTTTTTTTTGAGACAGAGTCTCACTTTGTTGTCCAGGCTAGAGTGAGTGCCGTGGCGTCAGCCTAGCTCACAGCAACCTCAAACTCCTGGGCTCAAGCGATCCTCCTGCCTCAGCCTCCCGAGTAGCTGGGACTACAGGCATGCGCCACCATGCCCGGCTAATTTTTTTTTTATATATATATCAGTTGGCCAATTAATTTCTTTCTATTTATAGTAGAGACGGGGTCTCGCTCTTGCTCAGGCTGGTTTTGAACTCCTGACCTTGAGCAATCCGCCCGCCTCGGCCTCCCAAGAGCTAGGATTACAGGCGTGAGCCACAGCGCCCGGCCGACTTAACATATCTTTTATCAAACCTAGATTCAGCAGCTTCCCTCCCATCTCCCACTTTTTTCCCCTAACTTCTCATTGGCACCACTATTCACCCAGTTACTCTAGTTTGAAGCCCTGAAGCCCCTTTTCTGAAGCCTCCTTTCTTCTTCTAAATAGAATAAGCTGCCAGCTCTCTTCAATTTTATTTCTATAATTTATCTTACATCCATTTCCTCTTCTTTTCTCCCACTACCAAGACCTTAATGAACACCAGTGGCTTTTAACCATGAGGTTTTGACATTCTGCATGATACAAAGAGTAATGAGATGGATTTCAAGAAACCTCTTATTATTAATAAAGCAGAATTTGAATATAATTTAGTTAAAAAATAAATTAGAGAAAAATCTAAATTTATCCCCATAACAACTGAATTTTAACTCATTTGGTTCCCTATCTATAGGCTTTCTTGAGAAGAGAGAAATGGGTGGAGTTCCAGCAATCAAAATGGATGTTTTACAGTCTGTAAGTTACATCCTTCGTCCTCTTTAAATGTGAATGTCATTTTTCAGTTGGGTTGTAGCAGAAACCAAGTTTTACAACAATAGTCAAACTATCATTTTACTTCCAATTTCCTTTTCCTCTAAATCATTTTATATGGTGTCAGAAGATTATTTTTCTTAAAGAACAGCTCTCTGATACTGTAATTCCTATGCTCAAAAATATCCCATGGCTGCTCATAACCTACAGATTCAAGTCCAAACCCCTCACATTGATATACCAGGCTCTCCTCAACCTATCCTCATTTTGTTATCCAAAGCCCAGCTCCAAAAATTTCCGTCAGTCACCCTTCATTTCAACCAAAGCAAAATGCTAGCCCCACCCTCCCACATTATATGCCAGTATGATGCTTGTATCGTATCATTCCTTCTTTCTGAATAGATTTGCATGGACTTTTCCATGCATCCAAATGCAACCTGACCTTTATGGCCACCTCAAAAATCCACCTCCTCCATGAAACTTTTCCTAATTATTTAGATGCAAAGTATCTTTTATTTATAAAACAACATTTCTGTCATGTTTAGAATTTTTTTTTGCTGAGGAGGAGAAAGAAGATAAAGTAGAAGAGAAATAGGAAAAGAAAAAGGAGAAGAAAGGAGACAAGGAGGGTAGGAAAAGTTAAATGGGGAGAAAAGAGAAGGAAGAGGAAATACCAAAGAAAAAACAGGAAAAAATAGAAGTTATTTTTAGAAGTGCTTGAAAAAATGCTATTAAGAATGAGTATTGAAAAGGCAATCTATAACAAATATTGAGAAATCAGGATATTCAGTGGTTAGTAAGAACACAAGCTCTTAAGTCAGACATAATGAGTTTAATTGCCAGCTCTATGATTTAATATAATAGATCTGTGATATTGGGCAAGTTCTTTAGCCTTCAGTTATCTCATCTGTAAAATGCAAATAATAGCAACTATCTCACAGGATTGTTATGAAGATTAAGTAACAAAGATTATGTTAATAAAGTGCTTAACATTATCTGGTTCATAGTTTCCAGTTCCATAAATGGAAGCTGCTTCTATAGAGTTGGAGGTATGATTTTATAAATTCTCTTAAAACAGGAAGATTGTAGCTTGGATTCAGGAGAAAAACAGAAATGTACATTTTCTAAATTCCATTATTGTAAAGGGACCAAGGGCTGATTGAGCAATATCCTTAAGTGAAAAGCTCAGGAGGACTGAGACCTGGTTTAATAATCTACTGACATCTGTTTAATCATAGCTCCTGATGACTCTCAGTGGAGATTAATTTTTGGTGCCTAGAAATAGGCTATCAATGTTTTGACAGCAAACAAACAGATAGCATCTTGCTGCTGGTCAACGGGAGAGGCAAAAGAAATAGAGACCTGAACAACAGGAGCACAGCTTTAAAGATCAGCTCTAAACATGCTTTGGAAAAAGTAATCAGAATTCCCTAAAAAGGATAAGAAACATATATATGAATACATCAAAACCCAGTTAAACCAAATGGTTTCTAGTTTTCTTCTTTTGATATCCTCTAACTTCTAGAGTTCTGGAGAATAGGAATAATAACAATGACACAGCTTAATCTATCAGATTTTCTAAATGTTTACATGAACACATGTGCATATGTGTATGTATCTGTGTGTGTAACTCTATGTATTGCTGCATTTAATTCTGACCAACTCTCTAAGATGGATTCTGTCATTATCTTCACTTTTGCATATTGTGAAATTGAGGATCAAAGAGATTAAGATATTTACTCAAGTAGTCTAAGAGTTAGTGGTAGAACAAGAGTATAAAGCAAAGTGGGCCTGCTTCAGTCTATGGTCTTAAACAACTAATAAGTATTTTATGTTCTCCTGAGAGTCAGCTCATTGCTAAAATTACATAATTTCTCCTTCTACCTTTCTGTTTCTTGATCAGGATACACATATACAAAGAAGGAGGAGAAGTATTTTGCATATCCCTTACCCCTCTTATGTCTAGGTTAGAAGTTTCTGCTGATGACATCCTTCTGAGTCATACTAACCCATTACAAAGATAGCAACTTGCTTTTTACTCTAGGTTCATTCAACAAATATGCCCCTAGCATCTGTGATGGACTGTGACTACAGATTTAAAGGAGGGATGGGCTAATGGTAAACCCTGATAGAATGAGTGATTTAAAACTATATTGCTTTCCTTTTCTCATCTGCATGATAGGAATTCTTGTAATGCCTTCCTAATCTCTTTTATAGATTGATTTGACTCCGTCTCTTAGTCTTTGGAATACTAAACAAAAATAAAATTAAAGAAATTAAAATAATAAAATAAATTTTAAAAATTAAATAAAATATTATTTAAAATAATCTATCTTATAGTGCCTAGAAATAAGAGATAGCCAGAAATGCTTATTGTCTGCCTGGATGAAAAACTGAATAAATAATGATTAAAGTATTTTGAATGATATGCAAAGGCAATTATTTACCAATTGCCAAAGCAGAGAGAAATCAGCAAGGTTAAATGCTAGAACTCATCAACATAAAACTAAAAGACTAGGAAGAGATGGAATGTCAGGATACATTGCCAAAGTCAACAGAAATCTGAAGGCCAGGCAGGTACCAACAAGATGGAGCCATAGTTCGGGACAGAGGAGGATAATTGCACGACCACATCTTGCTTGTTACAATTTGATCTCTAGTATGGCTTTAACACAGCTGACATCTTTAAGAAGTACTTTCTGGACCATTTCAGATCATCAATGCCAAATGATAGTTTTGCTCATGGTTTTGAAGTGCCTATTTCAAAGTTCTAAACATATTTTCAACCCCCCTTACAGTCAAATTCCATGATTTTTAAAACTTACAGAAATCTTTTTCTTGCTATAAGCTTCTGTAAAACTCTCACACTGATGATGTTAAACATGTTTTTTACCTAATTTATTTTCCGTTATGGTATGGCCTGATCCTTGATTAAGCACTTTATCCACATTCACATTTGAATCTTTTAACTTTATATCCCCTGACAGCAAAGTTTGCTTTCCCTTTGTATTGTACAGTTAGTTGCTAATGGTAAGAAGGATTGCAGTATTCTGGAAGCTTTTCAAAAGACATTTTAAGTAAACATGAGGTAAAAAGTTATGATCCAATAGAATTTATATAACAGGATGTTGATTTAATTTCACACACAAGAGACATAAACTTAAAGCTTTTCAGGTTGGAATATATTATACTTCAGAAGAGAGGTACCAATTGTTCTAGTACTAATAAAAGGTTTCCTTTGATTATTTTACCCAATAGATTCTATGGGCTGAAGAATTTTTCTGCAAAGTTGACTGTATATAATCAGTGATGATTTGATTCATTTTTTTAAAACTACATTCAAGTGTGTCTGGAATCACCAAGACAAGCTTCTAATCAGTCCAAGCAAACCACTGTTATCAAAGTGGGTGAAATAACTCCAGCCCCAAACAAAGGGACTACTTTCTTTATTTAGAATACACAGGTCTTTGTAGAGCCAATCTTCTAGTGGATTAGGTTTTCTGAAATATTGAAAGTAGCATGATAAAAGACTCAGGATTTATGGTAGGAAAACTATTTAATAGAATGTGAATACTGGTTCTACTATTTAATGTCTAGGAGACCTTGTACAGTATATTTAACTTCTCTAAGCCTCAGTTTCTTCAACTGTAGAAGAGGGAAAATAATAGAATATAATTCACAAAACTATTGTGAGGAGTAAGATTATAACTATTAAATGCTTATGCAATACCTGGCATATTTAATAAATATTAGTTGCTGTTTTTGTCAGGCTCCTAATCATCCTCATCATTATCATCATGTCATCTTTATCAATCCATTACTGGATTTCCAAAGTGTAACAGGCCTGGAAACCTTAGCATGAAAAGTACTGGCTTAAATGGAATGTCTTGTGATTTTTCATTTAAATTCCAGTAGGTGTTTTCAACCATCAGGTCAAAGGAATACAAAACACACACACACACACACACACACACACACACACACACACACACGTGCGCAAATAATTCCCAAGGGATACTAACTTCCTTAAGCCATGCTTATAGAATTATGTCATGTTCCTAATGGCAAGGTTCCTGATATTTCTGACAAAGGGCATAGTTTTCTGTGGTCTTAAAATGAAATAGTCATTAAGTATGGAAGGAAGAGTGCAGGAAGGAGAATAGTGACTGACAGTATGAGATAAAACAAGATGAGAAGACATGATTTCCAGCAACATTCCCTTTCTTATATGAAGTGTCCATCAGCTTGGGGACATGCTGTGATGGTGGATTAATCAGGTCAGATTCAAATATCATCCAGTTGATTACTGCTGACTCACTGGGGATCTCTGCTTTTGGCAGAGGTTAGACTCTTGATAAAATTTTACTAGTGCTTAAAAGTAATTTGCCATTACTAAGCAGTGAAATTTGTTTTGCTAAGCAGAATAAAGACAATGTTTAGCCATTGCTTATCTAAATATAAGTAGTAATGGGTTTTGGAACTGATGTGTTTGGCAACTTTTCCCTCCTCACTCATCAACTCCCCCTGCATATCCTCCCCATCCTCTCCAGCCAGCCCCTGCTTGAGTCATAATAATGACTTTTTTGGGCAGTATTTTTTATATACCCCACATTGGTCAGATCCTTGGATACTTTGATTGGAAGATAATGCCCCCTCTAAGTGTTTATCTCTATATAAACATTGAGTAGGCATTGGAGTCACTGAAGCTTGATTCAAATCCCAACTCCACCATTCATATAGGTCAATGTTGACATGGGGAGCAAGATTACATAGGCTGGTGTGGGACATGGTAGGACTTTCAATTCTATATTGGGAATAAGAACCTCTACTTTGCTAGGTACCTGATAATGTATATAAAATGCTTAGAACAATGTCTCACACATAATAGGCACTCAAAAACTAGAAGTTTCAAAAACAGACTGGTGATGATTCACATCCCCTCATTCCTTTTATCAGAATCATGCAGTTTGGAAGGGTCATTTTTGATGAGGTAAGCATATTGTCCTGGGACAGAATTAATGAGGAATTCTTAAGAGCCTTATCACAGCCTAATGTAGTTAGAGCCATGAATGGATGCAGTCAATACAGGTAAGGTGCATTAAAAGCAGACAAGGTAAGGCAGTAGTTACCAGTGTCGTGGCAGAGAAGACTTCTATGCTCAAAATTCTATCTTGGATGCTTGAATATTCATCACTGAAAACCAACAACCTTAGTATATACTCTGCCTTCAATTTTTTTGCAAGGTCCTTTTGCAAAAGGCAAACATTTCTTGCCCATGGTGAGGAGAAAGCAGGAGATAATACATGGGATTCCTAACTCTTAACTGGAAGCAACTTCCGGAAACAACTTGTAGCCCATGCCCCTTGCCTGAGACCACTGTGTATTTACTGACTGGAAGAAGAGGAGGAAGAAGGTGAAAAGTGCTCTGAAAATGAGAGAGAAAAGGGCAGACTACTTTTGTCTAGTAGGACACACTTTTGACCTGAAAGTAGAATGCTAAAATCTAACACTTTGCTGCTCAGAGACTGTCTGCTTGAGGAAGACCTGAGACCCAGGGCCTAGGCCCAACCCCAGAGAGTAGAGCAAATGCTTGAAACTTACTCAGACAAGTGGGGAAGAATTTATTTATTTATTTGTATTTCAGCACATTATGGAGGTACACATGTTTAGGTTATATATATTGTCTTTGCCCCACTCAAGTCAGAACTTTAAGCATGTCCATCCCCCAGATTTAGACTCAGGACCTCATCAAGTGGAAGATAGGACTGTATCAGGTGGTAGGTTGCAGCCTAGGCAGGTGATCTGTATGAGAAAAATACCTAAGGGACAGGAAGTGGCGATAACTGGTAGGTAAACATAATGACAGGGACTAGGGCTAGGTGAAAGCAGTGATTTCAGCCAGGAGTTAGTCTCAGCTATACTGGGCAGTGGGTAGTAAACTAGAAGAAACAGGAACCTTGCAGAGCCAGGGCATCTGAGTACTGGATAAGGTATTCAGGGGGCCTCCATGAAAATATCTAGGAGCCAAGTTGATTGGTGTAACACCTTCCAAAGGAGTCTCTCTGTCCCCATTTTCACCCATCAGTCCTTTCTCCTTTTACAGAACTTCAGTGGCTTTGCATTGTCCTGAATTATTCCCAAATTATTTAGCATCCCATGTTTTTCTTTCATCACTCTTCTCTGCTCCTACTACCATTGAAACACACAGACACACACACACACACACACACACACACACACATACATGCTCACACACACATATACACACTCCTTTAAAAAGAACCCAGTTGTACCGCTTTGCTCACAATTGCACCAATAGTTTTCTGTTTGAAGTCCCATCAGGCTTATGTAGTCTGCCCCCCAGGCCATCTCTGACTTCATTTCCTACTACTCTCCCATTAGCCACTCTTGCTGTATCTCTGACAAAACCTCTACTTTTCCAAGGTCTTTGGGCTTTTAGTTTCCTGTGCCTAGACATTTTGTTGCCCTGCTATCTCATTTTCTTCAAGTCTCAGCTCAAATATCACCTCGGATTTAGGGAGACCTGCCCTAACCACCCTGATATAAATAAATGTGCTACCACTCAGTGCACAAGTCTTTTTTCTGCTTTATTTTCCTTCAGAACATTCAAAACCACTTCAAATTCATTATATTTACCATGTATGTCTCCCCTCTACAAGAAAAAGGATTAGGTCCTGTTCATTATACTGCTATGTCATTAATGGTGAGAACATTCTGGTTCCTCACAGGTAATGGGTTCTCTGAAATGTCCTGGATGACTGAATGAGGGCATCAAAGTTCAGAATGTACCAACCTCTTGAACCAAAAGTTTCATGACTTTTTTATTCAGTTTCATCATTTTTTTTGTTTGGTTTTGGTATTTTTTTTGATAGGGTCTCCTTCTATTGCCTGGGCTAGAGTGCAGTGGCATCATCATAGTTCACAACAACCTCAAACTCCTGGGCTCCAGTGATCCTCCTGCCTCAGCCTCCCAAGTAGTTGGGACTACAAGTATGCACCTCACTCCACACCTGGCTAATTTTTCTATTTTTCACCAAGATGGGTTGCTCAGGCTAGTTTCATGCTTTTTCAATTACCCAGAAAGAAACCTGTTTTCAAAAGAGTTCAGAAATTCCTGATGAATGATGATTGCATTTGAAGATATGTGTTGCCATACAGCCTGAGCTGAGTTCTGTATGTTTTCAGAGAGACAATGCACCTGAGTCAGAGTGGTGAGTTCCAAATCATTGCTGTTGGTTATTGTATTTTGTGTCTGCTAAATGAACAGACCACAGATAAATGGCCTTAACATTAGAAATCAGCTATTATAATGATCATAACTTTTATGGTATATGTATGTAATGCCTGACACTGTACTCAATTCCTTATAACCTGCTTAATGGAAGCAAGACAGACTGTTGAATTGATTGTGGCTTTTTCTAACATGAAAACTTTTATTCAGAGACTCTATTAATGTAATATGAGGAAAATAAGGGACCTTTACTGAAAAATATCCAAAACCAATCCACGAGAAAACACCACATACATTAAAAATAATCCTTAAACTTTATTTAGTATTGTATGCTTTTCAAAGCCTTTGTATTTGTGTTATTTTATTTTGTTTTCATGTACTTCATAGTCCACTGGAATGAAAGAAAGCCCCACATGAACTATGACTTCTTAATTAGCCTCATCACATATTTCCAATTTTCAGAGTAGTACCTGGACATGATAAAAATCTGACAATTTTTGAATGAAGGAATGGTCTAGTTATTTAATGTGAGGTAGAAAGTGAAATACTCCAGAGTCAGGAAATCACAGTGAAGAGATATAGGTTAAGACGTAAGTAATTTAGGTTTGAACTTTCCTTTTACTATCTGACCAGTTCTCTGGTCTCAGGTAAGAACTTAAACTCTGATTCCCACTGGCGTCATTAATTAAACAAATAGATAATGGCATTTAACTCTGTCATGTAGATTAAATGACAGATATGAAAATGTTTAGCACAAGGTTTGCAGATAGAAGATATTCAACTAATATTAGTGTATCTTCCTTTATCTTCCCATAGGAGACATACAAACAAATTGCTGTGGAATTTCAGAGGAATTATAACATTCATTTTTTAATACATGAAATCTGAGAGTCTTCAGACATTAAATAACTTGCCTGAAGTCACTCAGCTAATAAGTAGGAAACCTGGAGCTGGTTCTCAGCTCTCCCAAATATTAGATTATTGCTCTTACAACGGTCCTCTGTGGCCTCTATGATCCCAGAGTTGGGACTGTGCTTGAAACATCCTAGATCTGAGTACGTAACCCACTGTCCCATCAGAAAGGCAATCCTTTTTCTAAGAGAAATAGGGACTCAGGAGTTAGAGATCCGTAAGGCCATTAGACTCTCCTGGGAACATATTGCTACCTTCAAAGAAGGTCTGAGGAAACCTCTGAAATTTTAATTCAAGCAAAATTATAAGCATATTGGCGCTCTGCATGGCTCACATAATACTAATAAGAATTTTTATGTCATGATTTCAGGAACCACAGAATTCACATAAAACATGTTTATTATTTTGTATAATGAAGTATGCCAACCTCCATGGAAATTCAAACAACCAGTCATCTCTTATCAGCCATACTCAAATGCCATCACACCTCCACTGAATGTCAGTTCTGTTCAGGCCCGGCACGGATCTGCCTTGCCTTGATCTGACAGCAGGCAGCCACATAGGTTTCAAGGAAGGAGACATGAAAAGGTATCCACTGAGTGAGCTATGGCTCATAACTAACTGGCAATCAAAATGCACGATACGACACAGGATAGAACCAAGGAATTCGTGGTAAGAAAACAAACGACTACAAACCACACATGAAAAGACTAATTTTCTTTATGAAAGCTTCCCACAGATTGTTTCCAAAGGTAGACTTGCTTGGGGGGTGGAAACTGGGATATTCACTGCCTACCTGTGAAGGTAATTTGTCTTCTGGCATATAAACCAGAAGAGATAACTAGTGATAGGCAACAATATGTAGTTTATAAAGTAGGTTGGCATGATATTTGTCATTTCCTAGGTTTGAGCTAAATTCTCAGAAATGCTTAAATTGTGTTTTTATTTTAATCCATGATGTATAAGAAACTGAGACCCAAAGAACCTATGTAATAGGCATTTATTCATTCAATGAATAAATTCAATGAATAAATGCCTATTACATAGGTTCTTTGGGTCTCAGTTTGGACCAATCAGCTCCCAATTCTAGGAATGATTTATGGATTCAGTTGAAGCATATAAAATAAACCATAATCCCTATCCTAATAAAACTGATTTTCTAAGTGAGACACCCTACCACCACCACCAGCAGCAGCAACAAAAATACTATAACGTTCTAAAGCTCTCTTAAGGAAACAGGTACAAATATCACCAATAATAACCTAAATAATTTGTTAAAGCTACCAGTCAAAAACAAAAAATAAAAATAAAACAAAAACTAGGTGTAAATAGAAATTTTGGCTCAAACACCAAAGCAATGATCTCTTGTGCCAGAAGAAGCCCTACTTGAAAAACGATATTTATTAAGTGCTGAGGCAGTTATTACCTGAAAATTTTAATTCCTGGTACTCTAGAGTGTTGAAAATACTTTCTTACATATTATCTTTCTTAATCTCCACGTGTCAGGTATTACTTTCTTCTTCATTTTACATGTATAGAATTGAGGCAGTTATAAATAAAGTGATTTGTAAAAGGTAATAGAGAAAGGAAATGGTGAAACTAGGGTTGGATGCAGGTACAAGGCTTTTTTCCAATACACCACAGGGTGAGTTGCTTCAGGTCACACAGATGCACAGCATTGAACCTGCACCTGGAGTCTATGTTGCATAATTCCTAGTCCCAGGCTGCTAGTCCCAAGTCCCACTGAGGACTTGGTTCTTACTTATTGTTTAATACTTGGTAATTTGTTTAAATATAAATGATGTTCTTTTTCAATAATTTTAACATCTTCAAAACATAATTAAGTGGTTAAGAGCTTGAGGTAGGGAATCTCAAATTTGATGCTGAATCCCACTCTCTAACACTTCCTAAGTAATTTACTGTAACTCTTTGAACCTCAGTTTTCTCATCTGTTAAACAAGACAGGAAGGTCTGTCTTACAGGCTGTTTCAAAGACTAAATGAGATATTAAGTGCCTTAACCTAATCCCTGATAATGGCAGATTTCAGATTAAATAGTCATTTAATTAACAATAGCATAGTGACAATTTAGTAGCTCAGATTTCCACAGAGACTCAGAAACACTCAATTGGATCCTATGACTTGTATCCTAAAGAGGTGCTCAAACAAGGCTTGTGCCCTATATTACAAGTGGGAGTCTTTGTACAATCTACAGATTCATAACAACACTACCAGAGCTGCTATCCTAATCTCAAAGATATTTGCCACCTTAATGGACATCTTGGGTGAAAATGCTTTACTGGCTCAAATATAAAGCAAAGATTAACAGTTTTACTTTGCCTCACATACACATATTAATCATTTTCTTTTAAACTATCTGCATATCTGGCAAAAGGAATAAGAGCATAGACACTAGAGTCAGATTACTTCAGTCTAAATCCATTCTCTGCCCCTCAGAAGCTGTGTAATTGTGGGAAATATTATTAATTCACTCATTCATTCATCTATTCATTTATTTAAAATAATTATTGATGATCTATGTGCCAAGCACTATCATTTTTTTCTGGGGATACAGAGTTGAATAAAACAGACAAGGTCCCTGCTCTCAAGGAGAATACATTTTTAGGGTAGAAAGACACAATAAAAGACACAGGTGAAAATAAACAAATAAAATAAAATCAGATTGTGATAAAGGAAATTAAATAAACATGGTCATATGATAGAGTGATTTGGAAAAGGGCCATTAGATAAGGTGGTTATTAAAAAAAATGTTGGAAGAACATTCTGCTCTGAGCTCAGTTCCCTTCTGATTAGATAGCTGGAAGGGATAACTTACAGTTTTCATTCAGGCATGCAACAGACTCTGTTCACAAACATGATGTCTCAGGCAAATGGCTTTGGCTAATTTAAGGAAAAAGTAAATGTATTGCTAGAAAATTAGATAGCTTAAAGAATCCATGAAAACATTGCAAAACTAGGTTTGAATACAGGCAAAAAGCAGTAAAGTCCCCAGAGTCTTGATAGAAGGAACTGCTTAACATCTTTTCAGAGCATTTTCCCATTCCTGCATTCACTCCAATCTGGCCAGGGAGTGTGATCTAGCTTTGGACTCCCAAGCTCTCTTTGCCTAAAGTAGGATAGGGCATCTGCATTTAAAGTTCCAGAACATCAGGGGAGGGTCCCTGTCCATTTGGATTGGGGACAAGTAAGCAGAAGATAAACAAAGGTGTCCATTCCCTCACACTTTAGTAAGATTCAAGGTCCAGAGTACATTGGGACTGGAAAACCAGATAAATAATTTAAAAGATAATGAATCCCTAGTACAATGTAGTATAAATGTTGAGATCTCTTTGCATGCTAACCAATTTTTCTAGGCAGACAGGAACTTGCCCCAAAGCAGTTTAATGATCCTTATTCCATGATCCAGATGATATTTTACATAGTAATTCACAAAAATATTCTAAAGGACCTTACAGTCATTTCAATTCATACAGATATGACAATTATCTCTTAAAATTTGCTCATCTGACTTTAGACAATGTGGTTTTTGGCAAGTGCGTCCACCTCACCCCTTTTAATCAATTTCTTTTTCTTTTTGGCCCATAGTAGGTCTCAAACAGAAGCTAGGAATAATAGGATATGGATATAATATTTCCAACTTTTATAATTCTTACCACTCAATTACTCCAAAATAGGAAATAGATCTCCACATGTAAAATTTATATTTTAAGCTTTTAATTATGGAAAATTCCAAATATATAAAAGTCACTTATTTTCTAAGTATATTCTAAAATATTTACATAAGAAATAGTAATATATCTGTGAATTGGGGGCTTGTAGGGGAAATTGGACATGAGCTGATAACAGTTAAACTGAGTAATAGGGATAGGCCATTCCATTATGGGATTCTTTCTATTCTTTTCTTTTAATTCCCCACTATGGAATTGGGATAAAAATACTTTGCTTGTGTTGTTGAGATTTTGTGAGAAGCAGTCAGGTATATGTAGGTTTTTGTAAACTTTCCAGTATGGCGTGAATGTAAGGGACTTTATTTTCTATAATGGTAAAAATTGTACTAATGTTCTCTAAATTATATTTTAGTTCCACAATTGTCTTCAATGATATAATTATCTGATAAAGCTATCAAAAAAGTAATTAGTTAAAGGGAAACAAATAATACAGTGGAAGGATCATTAAAATAAAGGTATAGAACTTCTTTTTAAGCTTTAAACATATTGATATCCAGAAGACTTTTGATTCTCAGTTCTCCTTTTCCCCCAACCAACGCTATGAACCTTGGACAGAGTGCCTCACCTTCTAGTTTTACCTGTGAAATGAGGGAAATTAATTACTCTATTTCAGATTATTAAAAAAAAAGACTCTTTGAATATTTTCTAGGGGTGTTTATTATAGAGGTCCACAATTTATCCAGCCCTCTAGGGATCTACTTCTTAATAATAATGGCAGGCACAAAGTAGGTAAAAATGCAAAAAGGAAAAAAGATAACAAAAACTATAACTAATAGAAAGCTGGACATTAAGTTTATCATCATTCATCCAAGGAAATTCTCTGTGGACAAGAAGGTCAGGGATAAGTGCCTAATTGGAATAGTTAGGAGGGAAAAAGTTAGAAAACTGACAAAAACTGACTATGCTAGGTGGAACTGAAGAGACTCTCCTATAATACATTCTATTATAAAAAAATCTTCCTGGAAGTGGTGGTACTCATAAGGGTTTGATGGATAGGAATCAAAACTAGCAATATAGAGCAGAGGAGTAATCTGATGGAAAAGTAAAGGCCAGGTATACTACAGTTTCCTATGTAAGAGACCTTTTGCAGTGGTCTCTTTTGGTAGACAGAAAAAATGCCCAAAGATAAGGACACTGCTTTGTTCATCTCTGAATACCTAATATATTCCTCCTTACATGGTTAGCTCAGTATTAGAGTGAATATATGTAAAGGATCTAAGAGGAGGTTTGGAGGAATAGACACATAATAAATGTCCCTCAATTATATTTTAGGGAAAGGCAGTGAGTAAAGATCAGAACAGATGGGTGAAGATTATTTGAAGCAGGTGAATTTAATGTCAAAGTGTAACTGTTTCTAATGCAGTCTGCTAACGGGGACCCCTAGGTCCTCCAATGGAAGGGCAATCTGCCTGAATGCTTGTTCAGACTGAGCCTCTTGGTTTACCATAAAATATCTGTGTGTCACTGATATTTTCATAGGAATGGATGTGTTGAGACACCTTTGTGGCCAGGTCATCCTCATCTACGACCAAGCAATCTTTCCTTGCCATGTGTTCCAGCTCTAGGGCTAGACTGCCTGCTAAATTAAAATGATAGATGGTCCTTCAGAAAAGTCTGACTCAGCAGGTTTAACAGTATATGCATTTGTCTTAGAAGTGCAATAAAAGCCCAGACATATTTAAAAATGGACCTTAGTGAAGAAATTGAAATATTGTCCTATAAGCATAACTCCATCATTCTTACCATCATAACTTTGATTTGAAAGGTGCCTTTAAATTCTGTGACTCCTCAATGTTTATTCCTTCTTAGATTCACAAGCACTCTGTAAGGAGATTACTTTGTTTTCCCCCTACAATGCACTCTAATGAATCAGAGTGACTTTGAAAATCTGCCCATAACTTAAATATGGATGTCATTCTTCTACTAAATATGGCATTAATATTACCATTGCAAACAATAATGAACATAGCTACCATCATTTGCTGAGCGTGTACTATGGACCAACCTTTCATGTGTTATCTAATTTAGTAACTGTGAAGGAGTAATATTAGCCCAATTTTGCATACACAAAAAAACCTTAAGTTCAGAGATGTAAAGCCCAAGTTTCAAACTCAAGCTTGTTTGACACTGAAACCCGTATTTTTCCGCTATCCTCTTCATCTGCAAAGGGGTAAAAAGTTTCAACTACTTACATGTTAACTTCCAACAGGAAAATCACAGATATGATTATTTGTATTCATAATACCAAATCTTACCTAACTACTAAATGTTTGTCTTATTAAAACCCGTTCTGGGTATTACTAATTCTCAATTATTAATGATATCCCTTTTATTATCAAACACTGTTACGACTAGATATTTTAGTTCAGCATGTGAAACCTCATTACTTATTTATCAAAGATACAATTTAAGCCTTACTTCAAAGATAAAACCTGAGATTGTGCTGACCTAATTGCTGACATTCATTTCATCTTCAGAATTTTTCCTTAAAGCTCAGTTGATTAATAAGTAAAATAAAAACTTGTATAATTTTTTCTAGGCATTTAAACTAACCTTCTTAACAAGCCATTCTTAACACTGAAATATTCATGCAGCACTAGTACCTGTAGAAATATAAGTGAGGACCTAAAGGGACATATACAGATAATGGAAGTTGATGGTTTGAGTTTTACCTGATAAAAACAGTCCATGTGTTGACTCCATGTTTTAGCAGCAACATCCACAGATTGACTCCAAAATTTGTGCTAAGACTGAGGAAATCATCCATTTGTAACTCACTTCAACAGAACAATATTATGTGACCCTTCCCTCAAACTTGGTATAAAATATTATGATCTAAGGAATGAAATTTAAATTTTAGCTTTTAAATTAAAAGTAAAATTTAGTGAGCAATACTATATATCAATATCTGTGTCAAGCACTTGTATATATTACATATAACATCTCATTTATCTTCATAAGAATCATATGAGATAGGTACTATCTCCATTTCTCTATTTTTTAGCTAGACAATCTAAGACTTAGCATAGTTAAGTAACGTATTTTACCCTAACCCTAGTAAAAATCACTATAGGTATTGAATCAGAGACACTTAGTTCGAATTCCAGCACCATCATTTATTAGTTAAATGGCTTTGAGCAAATGTTTAAATTTATCTCAATCTCAGATTCCTAATTTTCAAAATAAGAATGATAACATCTACCTTGTGGTATTATTGTAGGTACTAAATGGGATAAAACGTTTCTAGGCTAGTACCTCATATGTTCAGCAATAAAAATGGTAGTTATCATTATTATTATTATCATTATTTAACAGTAGCAATAGTACAAAAAATGTCAGTTACTTTCAGACACCTTGGAATACAGCTTGTAAGTGTATGTCAAGGTGAATTGAGAAACAAGAAATGTCTTAGATATATTTTCAGGATTGGAATGTAAATAGAGAACTGCAGAGCATATTTTACAATCCAATCTCATATATTTTGGCTTAACTTTCTGAACAAAGACTGTTAAAAGTTGTGGTAAGCCTATTAATATTCCCTTAAAGATGCCCACATTCCAATCCTTGGAACCTGTAAATACGTTACCTTACATGGCAGAAGTGACTTTCCGGATGGGTTTAAACTAAGGACCTTGAAGTGGGAGATTATCTTGGATTATGCATTTGAGTCTAATTTTATCACAAGAGTCCTTACTAGAGTCAGTAAAGGATGTGTGAGGACAAAATCAGAGTCAAAGAGAAATTTAAAGATGCTATGCTCTGGCTTTCAAGATAGAGACAGGAGCCATAAGACAAGGAATACTATAGAAGCTTCCTCTAGAAGCTAGAAAAGGCAAGGAACCTGCTCTCCTCTAGAGACTTATGAAGGAAAAGAGCCATTTAGACACCTTGATTTTAGCCTAATAAGACTTACTTTGGATTTCTGACCTCCAAAACTTTTATAATAAATTTGTGTTCTTTTAAGCCACAAAGCTTGTGGCAATTTATTATAGCAGCAGTATGAAGCTAATAAAAGAGTGGTGGGCAATACAGGGTGAATGATGTTGATATATCTGGTATATGAAAAAAGGAATAAAAATTATAAGAATTTGCTACAACCTCAAGAACTGCCCAGAGGAGATGATATGCCAGCAGATAACTAGCAATTACTCTGCTCCCTCAGCCAATTTGTCCTTAGGGGGAACAGAAAACCATGGGGCAAGCACAGCTTAAAAATATTAGTGGCTAAGGTCATTCTACTTCTCTACTTGCTCTAATTCTTTGTTCATTCTGTAATTATATTTTTATTACAATTTAGCTTCTGAAGTAGACATTTCTATTGAAAAGATTGGCTGAATTGCTAGTGAAGATTTCTTCCTGCTTGGCAGATTTATCCCTCGTTACAGATTAGTTGGCATCAGGTTTCTATGTACTCATTCATTTATACATTCAATGGATATTTGTGGAACCTTTCTTATGTGTCAGATACAGTGTTATTACACACACAGAAATAAATCAGATATGGTTCCTACCCTCAATGAGCTTATAGTTTAAGAAAGGAAATAAGAGTCTAAAGATTTATGAACTAACAATTACAATGCAGAATGGTAAATATTAAAATGGGAATAAATACAGCGTGCTTTCAATTGCCAGGACAGTAGCTAATTCAGATTTGTGGAAATCTGGGAAGGCTCTAAAGAGAAGTAATGAGATTTACTGAGATTTAAAATCTTATGAACTAGGTTAACATGAATTAGTACTTTAAACCTGATCACTTCTGGATATACTGAATCAAGCTCCTGCTTTTGTAAAGTTGAGCGCTATTAATAGATGCTAATAAATAAAAATTCTGGGGATAGCATGCTTACTGGAATAGCCTTGACAGTCTTAGCTAGAATGCTTTGACAATTTTGCCATATCCTTACATTTAGCATATTAGGTTATTAAATACACGCACATTTCAAGCACTGTAAAATAGTCTCAGTGACAATTAAAGCTTGATTTTTCCATAGCTCTTCTAATTTAAGGTGAAAGGACTCTCATACTATATACTCCAGGAGTTAATTTTACACCAAGGAAAGAGGAAATCAGAAATCATTCAATCTTAAAATGTATGCTAAGAAACAATGGATTAGTTTAGAGTCATGATTACATATGGAATTTTCACTAACCCTAATTCTCAAATTCAAATTGGATACACATTGTATTAGGAATAACTATATTTCTATGTAACTCTGCCTCAAATAAAAATCATAAGATGTGAAAATTTCATAACTTCACTTTGGTTTGTAAAAATTGTCTCAGAGTTATAAAAGTGAAACTTTATTAGGTAATTCTTTTTCTACTCCATGCTTAGCAAACAAAGTGATAATATTTGATTTCTGTAATAGAGAAATATTAATCTATTCTCTATATACCACCAAAAGAACACTTTCCAAAATACAAATCACATCATTTTATTCCCCTCAAAATCCTCCACTGGTTTCTCATCTCATTCTGAATGAAACCACAAGTCCTTACTGTGGCTTATAACACTCAACACGTGCAGCCTGCCCCACCCTTCTATAACTACCGCAATACCTTTCTTACCTCACTTCCTACCAGTTTGACTTGTTAATATGCCACACTGGCCTTTGTGGCTGTTTCTTGAACACGGTAAGCCTGGTATAGCCACAGGGCCTTTGCATTAACTGTTTTAGTTCAGTGAGACACTCTCTCCTCAGTATATACATAACTAACTCTCTTATTTCTTTTAGGCTTTTGCTCAAATGCCATCTTCATACGAATTTCTTCCTTCACACGTCTATGTAAAAGACTCTGTCATTCTTCCCACTATCACTTTCCTGTATCATTCTCTAATTCTGCTTTTTTTTTCCATAGCACTTTCCACCATCTGATGTTTATATTATATGCTTATTTGTTGATTGTCTACTCTCACTAGACTGTAAACTTTGTGAAGACAGGAACTTGTTCAGCTTTATGGATCAGTGTATCTTTAGTGTCTTCACTGCTGCCTAATATAAATCGGATGCTCAATAAATGTTTACTATTGACTGAACCTAGGTATATAGAGTATATTGACTCCTTTACATGACTGACAGTTCTACTACCAATATATATGTAAATTCTGGGAAAATGTGGAAATAAATATTTTAAATATATAGCTGAGCTGAAACATAAGAATTGGAAATCTCTAAGTGCCAGAAATGTAACAGAAACCTAAAGCCAAAACAATCAATTTATAAGCCAACACTAGTATATTGGACTGTATAAACCATAACCATGTAAAACTTGAGTTTTAATGACCACCTGAAGATAGAAGACATGTCGTAGATTTGAAACTGTGACCTTGCATAAAGTTTGAATTCTGGAAAAGGTGCCCCTTAGATAAAGGGAATTAGAAAATCCATAACCTTATCTTAAGAAACAACAAGAAAGATAGTCTCTACATTAAATTAAAATATCTCTCAAGGAAATCTGAATCCCTAAGCAAGTTCCACCTGTGGTTGTATATTACAAACTTATAGTTCCCATATGGTATGAGAATCTCTTAAGTTGAGGAATTAATGTAAAAAAAAAAACCTGCAGTTCTAAACAAGTGAAACCTTTGGATTGTACAGCAGAAGTAATTATACACCCATTCTTAAGTGATATTCCTCAATACATGGCAAGTGGAATTGCCAGTGATAAAATAGCTCCTATCAAAGGTGAATTTACAATAATAAGTTATAACTTACATGAGAAAATGCTCCACCTGTCAGGGGAGTCAGCACCCACAACAAATGGAATGATTAACATACAAAGCATTTGAAAATAAAAATGTAACAGTCTGAAAGAATGTATAAAATGTATATGTTTAAAATGACAAAATAGTGGGTGAATTGACCAGCAGAATTTTTTCACATCTGAAAAGCAAATTAATGAATTAAAAATTATGCAGAATATAAAACAGAGTGAAAAATGTGATGAGATATGTGAAAAAGATTGTGATATGGAGGAGAAGCCAAATTTATACCTATTCAGAATGAGAGAGAATGAAGAAAAGGTAATACTGAAAGATTGAATGATTGAAAAAGTTAAAATTTAAGTAAAAAAGATGAATATAATAGCATACCAAATTCTAAGCAACAACAACAAAAAAATAAATTCACTCATAGGTACCTTTTACTAAATCTGCAGACTACTGAAAATAAAACCTTAAAAACAATCAGAACATAATAGGAGCTCATTTATTCTTATTATATTTATCAGACAATAATTAGAAATAGTAAGTTAGAATTAGATGAAGCTGCCATCTGGAAGTCCAAAGAAGTGTTAGTTATTATATTGCCAAAATTGAAAAGAAAAAAAATAACATTTGATGAGTAATTATTATGTGCTGGGTACTAACTTAGATGGGTTTTTATTTTTATTTCTAACATGTGCTATCTAACTTAACATCCAAGAATTCTCAAGATCATATTAAACACATTTTATACAAGTGAAATTGAGTTCAGAAATAATAATTTTGCCCAATCATGCTATCAATAAATTAAAGAACCAGAAATTCCAAAGGTTTGGCTCAAAATTGCACTAAATAGATACAAGAACTCAAAACAAAACAGAACAGAACTACATAGTTATACTATTAACCTGGTTGTGTGACTTTAAAGAAGTAATGTAGCCTAAGACTCTGTTTTCCCATCTGTAAAATGGGATTAAAAATAATACTAACCTCATATAATTGTGAGGAAGTTTCTAAATATAGGTAATATACAATTTAGCACATATTGAGTAATTTTGAAATGCTAGCTGTTTATGTTATTTACAATTAATTATGACTGACATTTAGCAGTCATTCATTGTAGAAGGACACCATATTTTATTCATCTTTTATTCTTTATAGCTCTACATAATAGTAATTTAATAAAATTGAGTAAATTATTATTAAAGTATAATAATTTATGTTCATAGTATTGGTCACAAAAAAAAAGGTTGTTTTATTTTTGTTTTGTTTTGTTTGTGTGTGTGTGTTCTTTAAGACTGAAACAGCTAAGTAATCCATTTAGAAAGTTCTCAATCCAATGTGGTGAGTAATTTGCAACACTTTAAGGAGTAAATTTATCAGGATAACTTTTTACATGAAACATCTCCTTCCCTGATGTTTGGAATTCGATGCCTAAGAAATACTAACTGGACTCCAGAAGGAAAAGTATATCTATTTCTCAGAAGATATCCTCTGGATTAAAAAAATAGATAATAATAATCTATTAAATGGATTTAATGGGGAGTAGGTGCTAGGAAAGTGATAATTCATTAAAAGAGGGTTACAGCCCCCAGCTTATAGATTCTTGATATCAACTGTAGAAATATTTTTTAAAAAATTTGTCTTTTGTAACATTTCATTTTTAAGCTAGAATGCCCTTCTCCTTTCAATTTATTATAGTACTAATCAAATGATATGAATGAATGAATGTATGAATAATAAAAATGAACTCAATATTTGCAAATCCTCCTTACTCTTAATTCAGTCCAAATGGTAATTTTTCTTTGGACCCAAGATTGAATGAATCTCTCCTTCAGGAACTACTGAAAAATAATGATGGAACTACTGAAAAGTAATGATAAACATTTATATTTCAGTTTATATCAGAGTTTATATACATTTTGTCTCTTCAACAGGATCTGAAATAATGCCTGTACTTAGTAGGTTACAAACATATCTAAATTGAGACTTAATTTAATAACTTACATTGATGACTACTGAAGTGCTGAATAGTATGCTAATCATCAACAATTTTAGGACCTAAATAATTCACTGCCTATTTGAATGCTAATGTCAATAACAATCTTAAGTAATAAAGGAGTCTCGTGGTGCTTCCTGAGTGCTAGATACTGCCAGAGAACTGTGCTAGTTCTTTTGTACTCTTCCTCAGTGCTTCTCAAACTTACCTGATAAGGAAAATCATCTGAAATTTATGTTAAAATGCAGGCTCTCAGGCCTGTTCCTCAAGATTCTGACTTGGTAAGTCTAAAAGGGTGTAGATGTGTCAATTTAAAAAAAAATCATCCAACATCGTTATTATAATTAGGTAAAATTTGATACAAGCTATTTTAATTCTCACAACAGCATCTGAGGTAGATGAATTTATTGAGACTAATAACAATTAGGTGACATGCTCAAGGTCACATACCTAGCAAATGACACAGGTAGGGTTCAAACTTAGTTCTACATTCCTCAAAGCCTACAAGTCTACTGCCCCATTTTGCTCTTTTCTCAGCCAATGTAAGCAAAGTATTTTAGGATTATTTGTCTTCCTTTTTACATATGGGCAACACACCAGGTGGTGTTTCCAAATGCAATAGGCATTTCTTGGAAAATCCATAAAGACATCTCTACTTGTTCCCTCCCAGTAAAAGCACTTGAGCACCTTATGTGGCAGGATAAGCTTTCTTTAGCTTTCTGCCTAAGAAATTTCAATATTTATCAAAAACTTCTAAGAGCATAGAGAATATTATGGGCAAAGTAGAGCCAACTGCTAGGATGCAGTACCTTAAAAATAACTGGTTCAAGAGAATCTGAGGAAAATAAAAGGCTACTGTAATTCTGTCCTGTATGCTTCCACTTTATTTATCTTATTTATTTGTTTTTCTTGTGTAATTGACTCAGAGCTCCTTCAAAGCAAGTGTTGTTTCTCAATCATCTTTGGATTTCTAGGGACTTGCACAGGGAAACACATAGTGAAAGTACAATAAATTTGTCACATGAAAGTATAAAATAATTTATTAATTAAGCAAATAGCTTAGTCTCCATAAGGTCTCAGTTTCTTTCTTGGAAAGGTTAAAGTAATAATAGTTGGCCCCTATTTCACAGGATTGTTGTACTAATAAAATGAGGCATGTGAGAACACACTGTAAACCACAGGACTCCATATGTGAATATAAGTTGTATGGATTATATTCCATTTATCATTCCACTCACTTTTCAGTACCTATCACAATAACTGGTCCAAACAAGGCTTAACTGCTAACTTTACGCCTAATTTACCATGAGTGTGGTGGCATGGTTCTCAATATCACTTAATTTTCATTTCAACTCCATAAAGTAGTTACTGATATTATCATTTAATAGGTAAAAAAAGCAAAGAGAGACCAATTGAAGAGGCTAGGAAGAACAGTTTTACATTACCTGTGTTACCCTACCACTCCCAACTATAGGTAGTGCAGCGTGAAAAGAGATACTGCCCACTTAGGAGGAAATGAGAAATGTGATCACAGGATATTGCTTTGCATGGAAACACTAAACCCACCACAGTAAAACCAAATATACCCCCATGGCCCCATACTCTAAGCTGGTCCCCACAGACTGGACTCTGGACTCACCCTGGTGTCAGTGAGACCACATGGCCCCAAGTTTCAGGCTTGCATGGCTGGCCCACATGACCACTGGGCAAACTTTGGCAGTCATAGGCTCTGGACAGCCTTCAGCAGTAGGCAGCCCTCAGCAGTCCAAGCTTCAGATATGCCCTGATGCTATGATGGTCATATCTGCCCCAACCTTCTAGCATACCATAAAGCTGTACCTGCTGCAGGGTTTTCCCAGACAAAGCCAGTCTAAAAGGATTGGAATAAGTACCTGCTTCTTCAAAAGCACAGATATCATCACAGAGCAATAAAGAAAAAGAACAATCAGGGAAACATGACATCACCAAATGGACAAAATAAAGTGCTAGTGACTGACACTAAAGAAATGGATATATATGAATAGCCTGACAAAGAATTCAAATAACTGCTTTAAAGAAGCCCAATGAGAATCAAGAAAATATAGAGAAACAATGAAATTCAAGGAAATAAGGAAAATAAAAAGTGATCAGAATGGAAAATTTAACAGAGAGATCAAAATAATTTTAAAAAATCAAACAGAAATTCTGGAGCTTAAAAATATAATGAAAACAATTAAAAATGCAATAGAGAGCATCAACAACAGAATTGATCAAGCAGAAGAAAGAACCTGTGAATTTCAAGACAGGTTATTTCTCAGAGGAGAATACAGAACGAAAAAGAACGAAGAATGCTTATGGGATTTGTCAGACAGCATCAAAAGAGCTAACGTTTGAGTCATAGGAGTTTAAAAAAGAGAAGAGAAAGAAAAAAGTCTATAAAGCTTGTTTAAAGAACTAGTGGTAGGAAATTTTCCAAACCTGGAGAAAGATATAAATATCTAGGTTCAGGAAGGTCAAAGGTCACCAATTAGATTTAATCCAACAAGACTAACCCCAAACATAATTAAACTGCCAAAAATAAAAGATGAGATAGAATTCTGAAAGCAGCAGGAGAAAAGAAACAAATAACATATCAGGAGATTCCCATATAGCTAGCAGCAGACTTTTCAGCAGAAACCTCATAGACTAAGAGAATGGGATGATATATTCAAAGTGCCCACAGGGGGAAAAATTGCCAAGAAAGAACACTACACTCGGCAAAACTGGTGAAGTTTTGCTTTCAGAGGAGAAGGAGATATAAAATACTTTCCCAAACAAACAAAAGCTGAGGGACTTCATCATCACCAGATCTGTCTTTCAGAAATGCTAAAGGGAGTTATTCAAGTTGAAAGAAAAGGATGCTAACGAGTAACATGCATATTAAAGTATAAAGCTCCCTGGTAAAAATAATAGATTGTCAAATTCAGAATACTGTAATACTGTAATGGTAGTGTTTTAATCACTTATATCTCCAGTATGAAGTATAAAAGACAAAACTATTAAAAGTAACAGGTATAATAATTTGTTAAGAAATAAGCTATATAAAATATGTCAATTGTGACATCAAAAATTCAAAATGCTGAGAGGATATGGAGTAAAGGTATAGAGTTTCTTTTTTGTTTATTTTCAATCAAAGGTAAGTAAGTAGTTATCATTTTAAAATAATCTTTTATAATGATAAGATTTTTTATAAGCCTCATGGTACCTACAAAGCTAAAACTTATAGTAGATACACAAAATAAGAAAAAAAAAGGAATCAAAACATACCACTAGAGAATCACTTAGCAACAAAGCACGAAGCAAGAGAGGAAGAAAGGATGAAAGGACCAACAAAACAACAACAAAATGACAAAATGACAGTAGCACATCCTTATCTATCAGTTTGTACATTGAATTTAAATAGATTAAATTCTCCAACTAAAATATATAGAGAATGGCTGAATAGGTAAAAAAAACAAGACCCAACTATTACATGCTGCCTACAAAAGACTCACTTTCACAGTAAGAATGCACATAGAGTAAACAAAAGTGAAGAAAGTAAAAAAAGATATTTCATGCAAATGAAAAATAAAAGAAAACAAGCAGGAGGAACTATACTTATATCAGGTAAAATAGACTTTAATTCAAAAATTATAAAAAGAGACATAGAATTTCATCATATAATGATAACGGGATCAATAGAACAAGTGTTATAATCTATAACAATTATAGATATATATGCATCTAACATCCGAGGGCCTAAATATATAAAGTAAATATTAATAGATCTTCAAGGAGAGATAGACTGTAATACAATAATAGTAGAGGACATTAACACCACACTTTCAACAATGGACAGATCATCCAGACAAAAAATCTACAGTGTAGAACTTAAATTCTAAATCAAATGGATCTAACAGACATATACAGAAAATTCCATCCAACAGCTGCAGAAAACATATTATTTTCAACTTCACATGCTCTAGAATAGATCATATGTTAAGCAACAAAGCAAAACTTAACACTTCGAAGAAGACTGAAAGCATATGAATTATCTTTTCCAACCACAATGGTATGAAACTTGACTAAGAAAAAAATAGAAGACTCAAATAAATAAAATCAGATATGAAACAGTGACATTAAAATTTATACTGCAGAAATACAAAGGGTCATAAGAGATTATTATGAACAATTATATGCAAACAAGTTGGATAACCTAGAAGAAATGGATAAATCACTGGAAAAATATAACTTACTGAGACTAAAACATGAAGAAAGAGAAAATCTGAACAGACCAATAACAAGTAAGGAGATTTCATCAATCATAAAGTCTTCCATGAAAGAAAAGCTCAGGACCTGACAGCTTCACTGCTGAATTCTATCAAACATATAAGAAGAACTAATACCAATTCTTCTCAAAATCTTCTAAAAAATTGAAGAGGAGGGAATAATTTCAAACTCATTTTATGAGGCCAGCATGATCCTGACACCAAAGTCAGAAAAGGAACTATAAAAAAGAAAATACAGAGCAATATTCCTAATGGACATATACACAATAATCCTCAACATAACACTAGCAAACTGAATTCAACAACATATTATAAAATCATTCACCATGATCAAGCAGTCTTGCTCATGGTCTTGATCACTGTGATCAAAACCAAAAACTATAAAACTACTACAAGAAAACATAGTGGAAAAGCTCCACAACATTGGTCTGAACAATGACTTTTGAATATGGCCCCCCAAAACACAGTCAACAAGAGCAAAAATAGACAAATGAGATTACATCAAACTAAAAAGCTTCAGTACAGCAAACGAAACACTCAGTAGAGTGAAGAGACAACCTACCAAATAAGAAAAATTATTTATAAACTATAAATCTAATAAAGCAGTGATATTCAAAATATATAAGGAACTTAAACAACTCAATAGAACAAAACCAAATTACTCAATTAAAAAAATGAGCAAAGGACCTGAATAGATATTTCTCAGAAGAAGACATAAATGGCCAAGAGGTATATGGAAAAATACTCAATATTATTAATCATCAGGGAAATGCAAATTAAAACCACAATGAGATATCACCTCATACTTACTAAAATGGCTACTATCAAAAAGATAAAAGATATCAAGTGCTTATAAGGATGTAGAGAAAGGGGAACCCCTAAACACTTCTGTTGGTAGGAATGTAAATTGATACCACCAATAAAAAAAACAGTGCAGAGATTCCTCAAAAAATTAAAAATATATCTACCATATGATCCAGCAAGTATACCAACTACTGGGTATATATATAGAGTAAACTAAATCAGTATGTTGAAAAGATATCTGCACTCCAATGTTTATTGCAGCATTATTCACAATAGCCAAGATATGGAATCAACTTGTGTCCATTGACAGATGAATGGATAAAGAAATTGTGGTATATATACACAATGAAATACTATTTGACCATAAAAACAAGGAAATCATGTCATTTGCAACAACATGGACAAACCCGAAAGACATTCTGCTACATGAAATAGCCCAAGCACAGAAAGATAAATAAGGTATGATATCCCTTATATAAGGAATCTAAAAACTTTGATCTCATAGAAGTAAAGAGTAGAATGGTGGTTACCAGGGGCTGGGATGGTTGAGGGGAGAGGTTGTTAGGGAGATATTGGTCAAAGGACACAAAATTTCAGTTAGATAGAAGGAATAAACTCAAGAGATCAATTGTACGACATAACGACTAGTTGACAATGTATCACATTCTTGAAAAATGCTAAAAGAATGGATGTAGACTCTTCTCACCACAAAGACAATAACTATGTGAGACATTGCATATGTAATTAGCTACAATTAGTCATTCCATAATGTATATTTACTTCAAAACAATATGTTGTACACAGTCAACACATAAAATCTTAACTGTCAATTGAAAAAAAGAAAATTAATGTGCAAGACAGAGCTGTGATAGACAGTGGGACTAAAAGAGAGGAGGAGGAAAGAGAAGAAAATACATGGGATAATAATTCAGCTTATGAATGTTAACAGATAGAAATATAGAGAAAATGTCCAATAATCTTCCTGGGCACAAAACATATTTAAACCCAAAATTTTTTCTTCAGAATAAATGTTACTCAGGGCCTCGATATATTCTCCTTAAGAAGAAAACAAACTCCATAATCAATTCCTCCAACAAATCTCACTACCAAAATATGATGAGTGTGTTGAAAGTTCTCGAAACTGTCAGCATCTGCTTTGCTTGGGCCCATCTCATCTGATCATTTATTTGACAGAGGAACAGCTACAGCTTTTGCAGTTTTCCTTAAATTGCTGAGATTTTTTTCCCCAATTAAATCACCCAGTTGACAGCAGCAATTCTATTAGGCTACTTTCTTAACTCAGTCAGAAGGCAGAAAGATAACAAACTAAGGCTCGCAACAACATAAATCATGTTAAGAACCATCACTCAGTGGCTCCAAATCCAAATCAAAGCTATGAAATACAGGATGACATTGGATGCTAAAATGAAAAATACCAACCATGTTTCTCTGAGACTCAAACATTAATACTCAGCCACATTTTATATAACAGTCTGCTCAGAGGATTAGTAAAACAGAGGCTGTAAAACCTGAAAATCCTCCTACCCATATTAAGCTAATTGAGTTGGAGACATTCAATTCATCATATTTGCAGCCTGATTTATAAGCAACTCCCCCTGCCCTGGAGCAGAAAATGAAATGTTATGAGCTAGCTATTCTTAAAATTTCAAACCCAGCAACTCTGAACCTGTCAATAATTTAATTGGACAGGGAAAAGAAGAAGAATTCAATTCAAGTGCATTTCTGTGACCCTGATGAAAAAATAAATATCCAGTGCACATTTTATGACTGATATTTCAACGAACAGTCTAGCCACATATTGGAAACCCTCTGTGCCGGAATTCTGTGGGAAATGCATCATCATTTTAGCAAATTGATGGGGTAATTTGAAATCAGTTCTTTGCTAGGTTGCAACTTCCTTCCATTCAGCATAAAGAAAACAATCTTATGACATTTAAAACCCAAATTCAGAAAGGCAAGATATCATTGCTTTTGGCTTGAATAGCTGGTAAAAGCATATGACACTAACTAATAAACATAGAAAATTGCCTTACAAGAATACATCAAAAATAGTGACAGAGATAGGATCAGAAGCAGAAGTTCTGTATTTAAAACACTCTCCTGAAGCAAATGCACCCTCAAGGGGAACCTGTTGATCTTTGCTGCTTAGGGCTGCACTGAAATCAGGCATGGCTCATAGACGCAAATGAATTGAGAGATCTCCTCCTAATTTTTCCTGAAATTTACAAGAGATTCTTCTCAAGAAGGACAATCATTTTTTAACCAGGCAGAAACAATCAGGCAAAGAAATGAGAATCATAGATTCTCATAGATGAAAGGGAGCTTGAAATTCAGTCTATCTAGAAATTCTTAATCTCAATTCTGTGGTCCTCAGGGAATCCTTAAGTGGGTTTCAAGTAATCATACAACTTCTGAAGTTTATACAAAATTTGTGTGGGTATATACATTATTTTTTTCCCCAGAAAAAGGGCTCATAGTTTTCATCAATTTCTTTCTTTTCTTTCTTTCTTTTTTTTTTTTTTTTTAGACAGTCTCACTTTGTTGCCCAGGGTAGAGCGAGTGCCCTGGTGTCAGCCTAGTTCATAGCAACCTCAAACTCCTGGGCTCAAGCAATCCTACTGCCTCAGCCTCCCAAGTAGCTGGGACTACAGGTGTGCACCACCATGCCCAGCTAATTTTTTCTCTATATATTAGTTGGCCAATTAATTTCCTTCTATTTTTAGTAGAGACGGGGTCTCGCGCTTGCTTAGGCTAGTTTGGAACTCCTGACCTCGAGCAATCTGCCCGCCTCGGCCTCCCAGAGTGCTAGGATTACAGGTGTGAGCCACCTCCTCTGGCCTCATCAACTCATCAATCAATTTTTTTTTTTTTTTTTTTTTTTGGAGACAGAGTCTCACTTTGTTGCCCAGGCTAGAGTGAGTGCTGTGATGTCAGCCTAGCTCACAGCAACCTCAAACTCCTGGGCTCAAGCAATCCTACTGCCTCAGCCTCCCGAGTAGCTGGGACTACAGGCATGCGCCACCATGCTCGGCTAATTTTTTGTATATATATTTTTAGTTGGTCAATTATTTTTTTTCTATTTTTGGTAGACATGGGGTCTCTCTCAGGTTGATTTCAAACTCCTGACCTTGAGCAATCAGCCCGCCTCAGCCTCCCAGAGTGCTAGGATTACAGGTGTGAGCCACCGTGCCTGGCCTCATCAATTTCTTAAAGGGTCTCATGACTTCAAGATGGTTACAAACACTGTTCAGCATCCCATCTCATATCTACAATGTCTCATTGAGGATTTTTTACCTTCTGTTTGAATGTCTCCAGTGGCAGGAAGCTCACTACCTTATGAGGCAGCTCATTCTATCTTTGCATAGTTCTATTTAATTTTTTTTTAAACTTGTATGGACTGTGTTTTTCTCCTCATTGTTTATACTTAAGTTCTTTTTTTATTATCTCAGAATATTATGGGGGTACAAATGCTTTGGTTACATATATTGCCTTTGCACAACCTGAGTCAGAGCTACAGGAGCATGCCCATCCCCCAGACAGTATGCACCTCACCCATTAGGTGTGAATTTATCCATCCCCTCCTCCTCCCACGACCTGCCTAACACCCGATGAATGTTTCTTTCATATGTAATCTGCACTAAAGTTCTTGGTGTCTACAAAAATTGTATAGAACAGTTCCTTGTTTAAAACAATTTGAAGACAAGAGCTACCATGTCCCTGTGAGCTGAGTATATTCTCCAAGGACATCACTCATGCTTTGATGTTCCCATTTGACATGGTTTTAATCCCATTACCAGCCTATTTGCTCCTCTCTAGAAGAACTTCAATTTGCTTCCATTCTCCCTGAAATATGCTTCTCAGATCCTAATGCTACACTCTAGGGTAGTGCAAAATTGTCATCTTTTTGTTGTTGATACGGCAATTCCGTTAATGTAGCCTAAAATCACATTGATTTTTTTGAGAATGTCACACTGACAACTCCTTGAACTGACTATGCTGAACACCACCCAACCTCAGCTGCTTTTTCTTTTCATGTGTTGTTCTGATCTTCCCCATTGACCAGTCTAAAAAGTGGAAATGAGAAAAAGAATGGAAGGGAAAATGGAGGCTAGAGAGATAGGAAGTAGAGGTGGAGGTAGCCATAGGGATCTAGGTATGGGTGAAAGGGTGCTTTAAGCATAGGTAGTAGAATTCAAGCTGACAAACAACAACCTCCTTAATATTAAAAACTGTCCTAAATGTATTTATTATTATCCTCAGCACACAAACCTGAAAACTAGGTTCAGGGGAGTTCAGTAACTTCCCAAACGGCGCACTTCTGATACCAAGTCTAGTTCTTAACCCCTACACTGCTCTGGTAAAGTATCCCATCAGGAAAATGATAGCATTGCCTCTGTGTAGATTAGTCTTTGAGATATGAATCCTTTACATTTTCTTTTAACAGAATGATCTCATCAGTCTCACCAGTACTTGCATAATTACACAAATGGACATCAGAGTTAAATAATGATGAAGCAGATGCTATTCTTACTGAATCAAACTGATGCACACAATTTAGTTGGAGAGATTTGGGATGAGGGAGATGTTTGTCTAGTGTCAACAACCTGAATCTGCCTCTTTAATAAAGCTGAAAATTAGCATAAACAAATAAAACATCAGTGATGACAATTTTCAGCAACATCCCCTAGAAATTGGAATAAGTAAACCTCTGTGACCTGCTGAGTAGAGCACATCTGCTCTCTACTGTTTTTTTGAAACAGAGAAATAAACTCAGGTCTGGGAATCTAAGACCCAGTTTCCAATCTGTGTGGCTGCTCTGGGAAGTCTTATAACCACTCTGATTCTCAGTTTCTTCATGTATAAAATAAAGTGGTTAGAATATAGTATTTCAAATGCCCCTGCTGAGTTCTAAGTTCTGTGATTCTATAAGAGTTGCCATTGGAAACCAGGTCATCTGACTTTTTAAGGAATTTATTGCTGAACTTAAAAGCCCCATGCTTAGGACCATGCAACACATGACCTAAATGATAGCAAGGTATCATGTTGTTTGAAAAGGGACTCCCTTTACAAATTTATATAAATATATCGAAGGGGTAGTGGCAGCTCTGCTTTAATTGTTCATAACAAAGGAAAAAAAAAACCCTATTTTTAGAAATGCTGTTTTTAAATGTTTTATGTTGCTTGCTTATAATTAAAAGCTGGTAACATAAATGCCTTATAGTTCACTGAGCAAACAAGTCATCACTAAAAACAATCTTAAATTAAATTCTTTCACATATGATAGGAGGTAAAACCAGAAAATCTCTAGAGCATCAGTCCTGACATTCAATTACTATAATTTCAAGCTGATTTTTACAAGTCACCCATTACTTCTATATGTGCCCTGTTGCTTAATGGCTCTTTAACATGTGTATGTTGGGGTCAGGGGGTGGGGTGTGTTATTCTCCATTGTGTAAAAGGACTTCAATAAGTGCCCCTTGAATGCATTTTAAATTAACTTACCTGTGACCCCAAATTGGCCACAAGCTTTATAACACACTCAATCTTCTGCTAATTCAAAAGGAACAAATCAGCTGCCTTTAGAGTGATTCTGGTGAGTCAGCTGGCCTGGGGGAATACATCCTGGTTCCTTCCTTGGAGTTAAGTCTGATTGTTACAAACTGGCAATTCCTCTGTGAGTTGGAGAAAATCAGCTCAACATTCTCTACCATGTTTTCTTATACAACATTCTCTCTTAAATAACTTTTATGAGGTTTCTTTTGTATATACCTATAGAGGAATTTAAAACTTGCCTTCTGGAACATATTTTGTACTTATTAAATAAGGATGAATAATCCCTTTGTTGTATAACTTCTGCTCATTAAACGATTATTGTACACCTTTATTTCCCTAATAGATTTTAAGTTCTTCATACAGAGAGGGGTTATCTCTTACTTTTTTTATTATCTCTCTTGGTGTTTAGCATAATTCTGGTAACACACGTGGCAATCGTTCAATAAATATTGCAGCATCATGGAGTTCAAGACAGTGGTTCTCCAAAGTTAGCGTATAACATAGTCACCTGCAGAGGCAATACAAAATACAGAGCCCCTGGCTTGGTGAAGTAGAATGGGGCTGGGCCTCTGTGTGATTCTGATACACACCAAAGTTTTAGAACCAATGGTTTAAACAGCTTAATTGGTAGTAATGGCAGCCACAACAGATACTGCAAAGAGAAAATACTAGTAGTTAATACTATAAATAATTCAAAGTCAGGCTCAACCATTTTTGACCAATGTGTTTTGGAAGGAATCATTTGACTTCTTTGGGCCTAATGTTTTCTTCCCAGCCCTGTCTCGTCTCCATCATTTGCAATATGGAGAAGTTGGACTAGATCCATGGCTTCTTATCTTTCTTGACCTTGATCACAACAACAAATACATTTTACGTTGTGAGCCCATACATACCCACACACCCACACTAAACTGAAACAAAGGTTCCTACTTATGAGGCACTGTATTTTCTATTCTATTCTTTTGTTTTATTATAAAATTAGCAATTGCATTTATTTTACATCTACTAGTGGGTCAGTTGCAGCTTGAAAAGCCTGGATTTAATGATTTCTGTTATGCTCATCTATCTTAAAATTGTATGATTTTCATTTGCTAGTGAATAATATAACTGTGACTAAGAGTAAGAAGTCTGACATCAGACTACCTGCACTCATATTCTAGCTATACCAAGCACTAAGTGCGTGACCTTAGAAAAGCTTTTCTAACTTTATTATACCCATTTTCCTCATCCAGAAAGTGGGAATAATAAGAAAACCTATCTCATAGGGCTATTGAATAGAATACCCCAATGATATAAAGTATTTAGAATAGTTTCCAGAATATACTAGGAATTCAGTAAATACTACATTTTTATTATTATTATTAATTCCTCCTAAACAGCCTGTAGACAGAAAGCTTGATGAGCAAATATCAATACAGAGAAAGAAAAACTCGTGAAATTAAATTTTAGACCTTAGCAGCTACCTCATACCCCTGCCCCCTAGGAACTTAGTAGTTTTGTTGAACAAATATACTTTTGTTGTTGTTGTTGTTGTTGAGACAGAGTCTCACTCTTGTTGCCCTGCCTAGAGTGTCATGGTGTCAGCCTCGCGCTCACAGCAACCTCAAACTCCTGGGCTCAAGCGATCTTCCTGCCTCAGCCTCTCGAGTAGCTGGGACTAGAGGCATGTGCCACCATGCCTGGCTAATTTTTTCTATACATTTCTTAAGTTTTCCACTTAATTTCTTTCTATTTTTAGTACAGATAGGATCTCACTCTTGCTCAGGCTGGTCTCGAACTCCTGAGCTCAAACGATCCTCCAGCCTCAGCCTCCCAGAGTGCTAGGATTGCAGGCGTGAGCCACCACACCCGGCCACAAATATACTTGTTGATACAATCAAAATCACCTTGTCAAAAAACAAAAAACAAAAAAATCACCTTGTAAAAGAGAAGGTTAACATATGCCTGATTTCAACAACAAAATTATACTGTATGTAATGGTGCTAGAGTGATCCCTTAGGGTTTTTAGAAATAGGATTGTTTCTATATTCAGAATTGGTTTATAAATACAGTTCTAGACATAGAATAAAAACTGGTTCCATTTTCATGGGCCAATGATAATATTCTCTAAACTTTTAGTATGGTTAATATGTGACTTTAATATTTGTTAAATATCTCTATTTTTTACCAAATATTACTAGATATCATTGTTACTATGAAGTAATGCTTTATAATTTTTAAAGTAATAATTTTTAAATGATCTTACCAGGAATTACATACCTAAATTAATGTTTCCCTTCAAGTGGTCATCTTGAAAGATTATACATATGTTCTAACATCTATAACTAGCCAAAGAGGAAAGTCCTCTTCATACTTTAGTAAATTCTTGTTTGGATTACTCAAAATCTGGCTCATGCCCCTAACTCATTTGCTACACTTTATTTGAACTAGCCAAAGTGACATTCACTTTCATAAGAGAGATAACAATTTTGCTAATATACTTTTGCTTAGCTGAGATGGGAATATTCTGTAATTAAAATCATTCTCTCAATGACAATAAGGATAGAATTTGATAAAAATAGCCAATTCTGATGAGAGCTCAGAGTTCATTAATCTTAAATTTATATTTGCTCCATACACACATACTTTCTATTTTTTAATGAAAATAATTGCTATTTATTTATCATCTACTAGGTGTCAAGTGTTATTCTAAAGACTTTCCACATATTATATATCAAATAATCCTTACAGCAACCCTATAAATTCCATACTGTTATTTCTAAGAGGGGAGAAGTTAACAGACTTACTAATAGACACAGCTAGAAAGTACAGAACCACAGTGAAAAGACAAGTGAGTCTGATACTAAAGCCCATATGCTTTTCACTATATGCTATTACACTTCTGCATTAGCTGGGAAAGAGTTAACAATTCTACATCACAATGAATGTCAGCACTTATTTACTAATCTACTGTGTAAAATTTGGAATAACTTCTATATAACTTTGCTAAGAAAAAATAACTGAAAATATGCTCACCAAAAGGTTATGATTCCAGATTTTTTTTTAAATAGGAGAAGGATGCAGGAGTTATATATCATTTTAGGGCACCAATAACAATAGTATCATTAACAACAGTAATAATATGTGCCTTTTATTGATAGACAATCTCTGTGAGCTTTACTACATTATTTCTAATTGTTACAGAAAATCTTGGCAGTAGTGAGATCTTAGTCTTAAAAGAACTTCTGTTCATATTTGAGTTAACTCTTTAGAAATATCTACAGCCATAAATAACCATTTATGACACATTTATAATGTTTATAAATACTTGTTTTTAAAACTTCTTATGACTTTAACATACATAAAAACCTAATATTTCTTAGAAAAATTTCATTACTATTAGTTATTATTACTATATAGGTCAAAAAAGTAGGAAATTTGAATTCCATTCCACACACTCATCTTTCAAAAGCCATGATGGGAACTCATTAACCCTTTATGGATTTAGTTCTAGAGAGAGTTCTTAAATTGTGAGATGTTGCTATGGTTACTATGCTTAACATCCTCTTGGTCCCTCTTTCCAATATCTGGTCTAAATAGCCAGAATTATTTGGGTTATAGTGTTGGTAGCCTTCTAATTAAAGATAATTGCAGCAAGAAATGTTTTATTTGCCTAGAATTTTGATCAGGAGCTTTTGTGCCTCAATTCAGTATGCTTCTGTCAATGCCATATTTCACTCAACCATTTCCTCTCACCACGATGAGGCCTGAAACAAATGCATTATTCACAAGTATGCAAATCTCTGCCAAATCCCTCTTATGTTTTTATTAACTAAAAGCTTCTCAATTTAGGTCTCACAAATCTGTTTCTTTCCCAAGACTAAGGCTTTCAAGATTATCAGCTCAGCTACTTCCACCATCTAGTGGCAAGAAATAGAAATGAACAGATTTTACATTTCTGAAGATTACTAATATTCTAAAATAGCAAGAATCAGCACAGTTTTCTAATTACTGGCACTACCAAAAACACTATGTCGAGAAAGGAAAATATAAACATTTTTTTTCAGTTTATGATCAGGACCTCATGACTATTGGGGTCAAACGTAGTTCATAAGCTATTTCTTTTTAAAAAAAACACTGATCAAGTAACAAGTATTTAAAAAGCATGTACCATTTGTTCAGCACAATCTTAGGCATTTTGGAGGAGCTACACATTTTTGTGTGCATGAGATATATTACGCTTTATTAGAATTGTATAGCTCAGTCAAGAAAATAGAAACATTAAACTACTAAGGGCTAAATGTGATAAATTTTTCACTGCTTCACAGTCTTGATCAGATCTCTCTAAATTCTCAGATCTTTATTTCAAACTTCCCCTTGAACACTTCTGAGTATAACATAAATAACCCAAACTTATTCAAAGCTAAGTCAGAATCTCTCCCCACCATCACCCCCATCACTGCCATTCTAAAACCGCCCTACCTCTGGCATTCATGATTTCGTTTTATGATATATCCTCCACCGAATGGGCAAATAAAAAATTTGTAAATTAACCTTTCTTTCTCTCTTCTCTACCTTCCATATTTAATAGGTCTCAAAGTCCTGGTGATATCACTTCCTAAATAAGCTCTCTAGTCTCCCTCTCCCTTCATCCCCAATGTCTCTGCTTTATGTAACAGAGCTTGTTATCTCTGGTATTTTACCTGATGCCTTTGATTCTGATATCGCCCTTTCCCAGTTTTTCTTCCACTCTACCACATGACATGAATAATAGTCTAATTTGCAAATTGGGTCATGTCATTCTCCTTTTTAAATTTTGTAGTCACCCCTCATTACCTACAAGGTGAAGTCCAATCTCCACATAAAGTCCTTCATTACCTTTTCCCACCCATCTCCTTTGTTTTGCTGCATGTTTTGTGCCCACCTCATTCCCCTTTCCTTAAGCCTTATATTCTATCCCAGTGCTCTACTCAACTACTTGCAATTCCCAGAGCTTTTCCATATTGTTACACAACTGCTAGAGTCTGAGGCAACCTTGACCTTTTCCTCTTACCTCCTACTTCCTTCAAGTAAAACCAAAAATGATCTCCTTTATACTATTTTCTCTGACCACATCTCTAGCCTCAGAGAAAATTAAAGTTTCTCTAGGTCTTGAAAGAACTTATCTTTTCTTTGCTACTTTCTTTTTTGCATACCATATGATATATATTGTATGTATATATCTCCAAACTTGTAAATCTAACTATAACATATAAGCAACTTGAAGACATGCTCCTCTTTGTATCTTTAGGGAATAACAGAGCCCAGCATACAGTAGGAGGTAAAATGCATTTTGCAGAACAAATATTATAAATGAATTAATGAATGAATCAATTAGTTAACACATATAAGAGATTTTAATATTAAATTTAACTGTGTCTCAGAAATGCTAGATGATTATTCTAAGGTTATCCAGGCAGAAACTGTAGAGTCAGGATTCAAACGTATATTTGTTTGGCTCCCAAATCCATGTTATTTTATAGTAACCACACTACTTTTTGCCTAGAACCAATGAAAATCTGGAGTGGGATGGTAGCTGTGGACATGAAGAAGAAGGTGAGAACACCAAGACATTTAAAAGCAAAGATAGATGAGATTAAGGTGAAAAAAATATTCCCGAAGTAATTCCAAATTTTCCAGTTTAGAATATTAGAATAATACGGATATATACTATACCTAATAACAAAACATCAATAGCAATAAAGATAGCTATTGTTTTTTTTATATATATATATTTCTTATGTGGCGAGCTCCAACCTAAGAGCTTATATAAATTATTCTCACTTAAACTTTATAAAAGCATATAAGTAGAAGCCATTATTTTTAAAATAAATAAACTGAGGCCTACAGAAGTTAAATAACTTGAGCAAGTTCACACAGCTAGCAAGTGGAGGACTTGGTATTTGAATCTGGTTGAGTCTGATTCCGGGACCAGAATGAACCTTTATGATGTACTTTTCTTTGCCACAGTTCATGTGTGTCACAGTATTTCCCAATGTGTATGTGCTCAGCAAAAACATAATTTTTTTCAGAAGAAAGTTTTCCATGATCAAATATGTTTGTGAAATACTTTTGTACTAACCATATTCCCATCTTAGATATTTATATTACATATTATCATATTAAAGGTTCTGAGAAATCCTTCAATAAGTCAATGGATTTAACTCCCCAAATGTGCTTAAACATTCATCCTCTTATCTTCCTTATAATTTTGACAAAAATCCTACCAAATATACTTTGGGAAATGCTAGTCTAATTATGTTGTAGATTCTAAGACATAAGGGAGTCAAAACAAAACCAAACAAAACAAAAGTAAGATGTGGTCCAGTTCATGGGAGCTTACACATTTATTAAGAGCAATAAAAATAGCTTCCTGATTTGTGGTTTTGCTTTCCATGGTTTCAGTTACCTGAAGTCAACCACAGTCTCAAAATAGGTGCATACTGTACAATATATTTTGAGAGAGAGCACATTCACATAACTTTTAAGTATAGTATATTGTTATAATCATTATATTTTATTATTAGTTATTGTTGTTGATTTCTTATTGTGCCTAATTTATAAGTTAAACTTTATCACATATATGTATAGGAAAAAATGTTGCATATATAGGGTTTGGTACTTCCACTGTTTCAGGCATCCACTGGGGAATCTTGGAACATATTCCCCACAGATAAGGGGGGGGGCTAATGTATAGTTCAAAAAAATTATTTAGAACAATAGAGTAGGCATATTTAAAAATGCTAACTATATGGGATACACATACTCCATGTGACATAAAATGTTATGACCAGCTGGAGTTGAGCCAGAGTTAGTAGGAAAGGCTTCATGTAGGAAGAGGGTTTATTGTACTAGTACTATTGACTAAAACATACTTTCCTATGATCAGGCTCCAGCAATTCTAGTAGGAAAATAGTGGAACAAAATACACATTGTTATCCTTCTTCCTGAAGTTCTATATATCAGTTTCCTCAAGCTTGAGCCCTCCTCTATAATCTCCCAAGCTTGAACTGCCTACAGATTCTCCATGGTTTTCCCATATATACTCAACAAATGCCCAGTTGCCCACTTGGGTATAGAAGTCTACCCCAACCTCACATATTCCCACTTTCCAATAAAGCTTCCAAAACTATTTATCCTCTTCTCAGTGAAAATTAGCAAGACAATCATATTTATCTAATTAAAGCAATTACCAATTTATGAAAGGTAGCTTTAATCTTCCTTGTAAACAGTCATCGAATCTAAGAATCCAAGATAGTTTTGAATGAAAGATACACCATTTTTATGTACCGTAGGAAATGCTGCCAATTTTAATTGCAAGATGCCATAGATTTTAGGACACATTTAGATTTCAGACATGTTAATATGTGATAAAATATGATGTTTAAATTGATGAAATTATGTATCAATTATGATTTGGTAAAGGATAAAAGAACAACAACAGTAAACTCTCTCTTTCCCTCTCTCTCTCTTTCTTCCTTTCTCTCCTCTCTCTCTCCTTCTAACAAATACTCTGCACAGGGTACTCTGCTGAGTGCCTGGAGTCCCACAGTATTTAAGCTTGAGGAATCTGAATTCCAATTGCAGAGTAAGAATAAGTACCACATAATTATAACTCAGGTCCCCCACAAGGGTAATATAGATTTAAAATAATGTTTTACTGCTCCTTCATCACTTAATGTATATTATAGGCAATCAACTAATATTTATTGAACTGACCTAAACTTAATAGACATAAACTGAAAAGCTCTAAACTGAAAAGAAAATTCTTATGCTTTTTTATAGGCCAATTTCTTTTGTAGAAGATTCTAAGTAGCATCTCAAGAGAATGCATACCTATCTTAAGGGAAAGAAAACAAATTCCCTTGAATTCACCACTAAATTGCATTTCTCCTTCCAACCCCATACTTCACACTGGCCACCGCACTCTAATGAAAACAGCCTAAGCAAACCCATCTATCACTCAGGCATCTGGTGTGCACCAAAGACAGATGAATTTTAGAACTGAGGCTTTAAGTGATATACGATGATGAAAAAAATGATACTTAGACCTGTGACAATGAGATTACTCAGATAATGATTCAGTGCTCTCCCAATGTGACATTTAAACTATTACCCAGCAATCTCACATTCTGTTTAGGCATGCCATATGTAAATTTCTAATTAATACTAGAGAGCCATATTTTCGTCTCAGTAGGATTCTGGGGGCATTAGATGATTGTTTGGCCTCCTCTTCTCCCTTATAGTGCTTGACCCAAAAACAGTAGACAAATCAAAGAAGGCAAAGATTTGAAAATATGGCAGGTCTAATTGAGAATTTATACCTTATTAGCATTTCTCTGACTCTGATAGACTTCCTTTATGAGAAAATAACACATTCGATTGTAATCATGGCAGGTTATCCAAATACTTGAACTGTAATAATGTAACAACCCCTTAACAACTTGATTAGGAAATGTGTCCTGTTGCTATAAAAATACGTGGATTTGAACCTGACATTGCAGTGGTGGGCTAGAGCTATCTCATACTAACTCATGAGAGCCTCATGTCCCCCCTTTCCAAATACATTCAGTAGCTTTAGGTTGGTAGCCTGAAATCGGTCATGATCATCACAAAATTGGCAAACCTTACAAGACAAGGATTTTCTTTTTCTTTGCTAGAAAAATTGTACATATTTATCCTTATCGCTATTGGTGATAGAAGAAAGGTACACTGAGGCTCTTCACTAAGACAGTCTAAAAGCAGATCTTATTTAGTAAACAACACCTCTAGAAGGTCATGATGAAAAGCTCTTGGCCCCAGTAGCTATGTCACAGCCTGGGTACAGAAGTCCTGGATGAACTTACCTGTCCTTCCTCTTTACATTAGCTTGGGGGCCACTCAACTGGTGGTTCTAAAAAGGAGAAAAACCTACTCCAACCTTAATGTTTCATATCAGGGGCTTATTATTCATAGATGGCTACTTCAGAAACTGATGAAAGGTGTCTTCAATAGAAGACTATGAAATAACTTAGAAAGGAGATACATATAATAGGAAACCTAGGCTAAGAAAATCCACTGAAGTTGAAGACACTTAATTCTGAAATTCCTGGAAGGCAAATTATAAAGAAAAAATAGAAAAAAAATTCTTTATATATGTGTGATCTGATCTTCAGAAAAAGCAAACTTTTTTCCCTCACTTAATAGACATTTTCCAAATGAGGCATTGAATAGCATAGCAAATGACGGTGCAATCACCCAAACTATAGATGTTCAGATAATTATATTATCATGTATATGCTGGATACTTTAATATACTAAATGAAGATCCCATAGTGCTTTCATTATTTTGTTCATATTTTTACTGTAACTAGGCTAGTATCCTAATAATTACAATAGCACTAATTATAAAATTTGGACTCTCCCCATTCTACTTTGAATCCCCCAAGGAATTTAAATAATATCAAGCATAATCCTACCAACATGACAAAAACTGGCACCAATTTAAATTATATCTCAGGTATTATCATTAATTGACCTAAACATACTAATAATCACCATACTATAAATTCTAGTAGGATGACACAAAATACTAACCTTGATTATCCTACTCAGCCAAAGCCCTTTGGGAGCTGTACTCTAGAGTTGATTAAAGAGAAAGAGTTGGAAAGGGAAAAAGACAAGTTGGGGAAAAGAAAAGGAAGAAAAGCTCCATGGAGGTTCTTATAAGTTTTATATCCAATTAAAAAGAATGAAACTGATAGTTAAGTACTCCCAATGCAGTCCAGTCTCTCAATCCTACCCTTTCTCAATTAATAGTGGTCTACACAGAGAGTAGGGGGTCAGCACTTTCTTGCAAAGATAAAAGGTCCCTATAGAAGGAAGGTATTCATCTGAACAAAGAATTGAATCATTGATTATTAGAATTAGATAGGACCTTGGAGACAATTTTGTTCACTCTCCTGCTGAAGGAGTCCTTTCTACACAACCACTGCCAGGTCATACGTGCCTGGAAGATTTCAGGAACAGAAAACTCCTGCCTCATGAAGTAGTCTACATTTTTGGTAGGTAGCTTTAACTGTCGGGAACTGTGGTCTTACAATGATCCCAAATACAAATTCCTGTCAGTTCACAATGGGTCTACTTCTGCCTTCTGTAAGACACCAATGTCATGTTTTCCATGTGACAGTTCTTGAGGTACAAAAGTAAGTCTCCTGTCCCTGGATTCTTATTCTTTTCTTCTCCGGGTTAAACATACCCATTTTCATCTGTTATCCAGTGGTTCTCAGAGAAATCTAGAAAGATGTACAATGCATCCCAGAGACATAATATTCATATATTTTACACATTACATAATATTTATTGGAATTTGACAATTGGCCTGGTATTTTTATTTATTGGTGATAGTTACAGCTAGTTTATTTGATAATTCATTTTTAGAATACCAGAGTACTTAAAATGTGGTAAAAATTGTAAATATAATAAACATAATTTAACCTTTATTTGATGTTTTGGAAGGTATAATAAGAACTCAGAGAGCATTGGAGCCACTGTTATGGCTATACTTTTTATTGTGCCTTAGCTATATGGATGTGCTAATGAAATTAATATTCTAGATAATAAAATAAAAAAATTTTCTTTAGCAGTAACTAAGGCAGGTTTATTTTTTCATTTCAATTCTTTTCTATTACAACACAGATTCTATTTTTCTTGTTAAACTTTAATCAACATTTATAAGCTTTTTATCCAAAGCACAAAATCCAGAAGCACCAGCCCATCAAAGAAAAAGGCAGAGTAATTTGCAACCAAGGAGCCCAGAAAATCATTTAGTTGTCCTTTCTTGTCAAAATACCATTTATAAAGAAATTGTTTAAAATTGAATAAAAATAGTAAAGAAGTGTTGGGAAACGTATGACATCAAATAGAAAGAAATCTCGTAAGCAATTTTCCCTGGATAAAACAAAGGTCTTCATGAGCCAACTCACACATTTTCCGTTTCAGTTTAAAGAGTAAGGCAATCACTAGATGTGATCCTGTTATATTTGCTTCCTTTCTTTATCTGGGATCAGATTAAACAGAGATAGAAAACATTTAAGAAAACCTTGATCTAATCTGTTTTTAAAAAAAATATGTCGTTTGCTTATTTTACCTTTCAATTGTTCACCCTTGGCTCTTTCCTTATCCCATTCTCATCAACTAAAAGGGTTTTCCAGACATTCAAACAATTGCAATAAAAATACGTTCCAGAAATACCAGGTTAGCTTCCAAACCACATAAAGAACCTTTGGCAACCAGGGGCCATTACTGTGTTTTAAAAGAGGCTCATTTAATCAGACCAGCAAACATCTCCCTTCACAATGAAGACCAACCACTGTTGTCAGTTATATACTAATTTCAAAAAATTAAAAAACAAATAAATGTAGAGCAATTGAACTGACCTTCAGAGGAGAAATGTGGGACTGTAAGACGTATCCATGGACATTTTCTATTTGAGACAGGTTCTTTTCTGATACATGCACGAGTTCTGGGCCTCTTACTTCATGGGTTAGTCGAGGTAAGGAATGATCATGTGGAGCGTCCTCATCTTGATATCGATACTTCTAGGAGAAAAGAAAAGAAAGAAAAAATATATGTTTATATATCATGTTTGCAAAGGGTACAGTCTGTAGTTCATATTCTAACTCCAGCAATAGTATAAAATGTGTGCTTATTTTGACTTCACTAAACAGACTTTGCCTCAGATTCTTATAGTGATCACCATAAACCAGGTCAAGTGAAAGCAAAATTGAATTAACCATCAATATCAATCATGTTGATGACTTATTTTTGTCTGATAATATCCTTTCTCTGTTTATGAGCCACAGAAGGGTGATAACAAATGGACTGAGAAAATTTATACACGTAGGTGATAAGGTATGTGATTTAGCTTCTGACCAGAGCAGCTAAAAATTCTAGGTCACAGATGGAGAAGAAAGGAGTGCTGAGCAAGAAAACAATTCTGGTATAGCCCATTCAGGAAACTTAATTTTATTAACATTTCAGAATTTGTGAAAGATTTAAGTTCCCTTGAAATGAGGAAGAAATGTTGCCACCCACGCTATTTGTATTAGCCTTGAAGGGAAGACAATGTTCTCTTCCTTCACTTTAGCCTCTAGGAGGAGGAGTGTTGATTTCGGTTAGTCAGATTCCAGGATGAAAGATCACAATTTCTTGAAGTAGAGCTGGCTTTAAAAGGACTCCAAAAATCAAGGCAAAGTTTCTACTTATATTCAGATGACTCCTTGAGGGGAAAAGGTAAGATTTTCTTCTCCCTTGGTCCCTTTTCCTCTTTTTTTTTTTTTTTTCTTTAAACATCTTCTTTCTACATGCCTATAACAGAAACAGAATCCTCGGCAAAGGCCATTGTTTGAGGCTTCCAGGCAGATCTAAGGAAGTTGGCAGGGAAAAAACAAAGGGTCAGGAGAAGAAATGGTCTGAGGGAGCTCCTCCCTGGTTTGGGGGCCAATCTCCATCTTCAGCCTTGACCTAGATCCCCATCATTTTTCTTTGTCTTTCTAGGCTTTGTACCCCTTTTCCTTTGGAGCTGTCCCACCAGAGTCCCATTGTTTCAAGGCTGTTGACCTATCTGGGAAAGAAAAAAGGGAACCTCTATATCTGACCCCCATTCTAGCTAATGAAGTGTTAGTTTCCTTTGCTTTGCCTTTGTTCCTTGTGGCTGGCACAGGGGTATTAGAAGCAGGGATCCAAACATTGTCCTAACACCATCTCATGCTTAATTATGATATCTAACCTCTTCCCAGTGCTCCATTATTGTTATCATCAAGAATTATTTTATCACATCAGGTTACTAAAAACATATCTTCTTATAAAACCATGCCTATGTTTGTCATGCATTTTTCAGATAAGAAGTATAATTTCTTGGACATTGGCTCTCAGACTGACTCATAATCTAACAGTAACAGAAACCACTCCCATGGTTGGTAATTCAATCTGTTGTCCACTCTTACTCAGAAGATGATTACCACCAGTACTTCTATTTCAAGGGAGGCTTTCTGCAATGTCTCAGGTAATATTAGTCTTAAAATAAAAATTACAACTAATAATGTCTAAATTACAGTTTGGAAAGGATTCTCACATACCTCTTCCATTGTAATCATTCTTAGCTATGATGTTTCTTTTTACCTATTAGAAAACTAAGACTCAGAGAAGTTAAGGTACTTTCCCAGGGTCACCCAACTAATGGGCATCAGAGCTGGGACCCTGTCCAGATCATTTGAATCTAAATCCTCTTTCTACTATAATCAGTCTTTTCTCCCCCTCCATAAAGGAGATAAAGCCCATGCCTGATAACTGAATTGGCAGTTTTGTAGGAAAAAAAATCACTGAGAATATGCAACACAATAAGGTTAGAACATTTTGTAAACTGCAAATACCATGCTTCTGTTTTTCTAACCCTGTGAATAATTTGGGAAAGTAATTTGCCTCAGAAACATGGGTCAAGCTTAACATTTATTCTTGACCAATATGTGTTCATCAGGAGTGGAAAAATATCATACGTATGTCTATTTTGGTTTCTCTGGCTTGCAGATGATCTGTCCCTATGTCTGCTCCCCATTTTCAATTCTCTCTCAGGGAGCACTACCATCTATGCTGTCATCTGAGCCAGAAAAGCAGGAGTCAATTAAGCTCCATCCTCTCTTTCGCCTCCTACCATCTACCAATGTAATCAATTACTCAGTCAACCTGATTTACAGCCTGAATAATTCTTGAGTTTACTCCCTCCTTATTTTTCCTATCCCACCACCAAATGCCACCAACTGCCACCAACACTGTCCACATCAGGTTTCTATCAGCTCTCAGCTGGGCCACAGCAACAGCCTCTGAACTGGCTAGATGGCCTCTGGGACTGCCCCCTTCCCATTTGTTCTCTATAGTATTCCAGGGGGCTTTCGGAATCACATGCTGATAAAGTTCTTTAAATCCTCCAATGGCTCCCATTGCCTACAGGTCAGAGTTCAAGCTTCCTTACCCTGCCATAAGCTGTCCTCCCTATATTACTACATGAGCTGAACCCCCATTACTTCTGAATTATTTTTTCTCACCACTCCCACCTCAGTAATCATGGAATAAATATAAACAAATGATTACTTCCAGTATTTAAGCCTATCTTAAAATTTGTGGTAAAATATAGATAAAATAAAATTTTACAACCTTAACCATGTTTAAGTTCAGTAATGTTAATTATATTCACTTTGTTGTGAAATAGATCTCTGGATCTTCTTCATGTTGTGGGTGTTCCCACAGCTCCTTATACTCCCCCAATCATGACTCTTATTATGCTATACGATTGTGTGTTTTTCAGTGTTTTTCCATTGAACTATAAAATTTTGTGAGGATTGGGACCACATTGGTATTGCTCATCCTCATATATCCAGTCATTAGCCAAGTACCTAGCTCAATAAGTGTTTGTTGAATGTATTTAAGAAAAGTTATTGAACAAATGGATGAAATGAGAATCAGTTGCTTAAACCACAAAAATATTTTGGCTACTGGATGCAATCTCTTTTATTGTAAAACACTATGACCCCAGGTTCAAGTAAAAAAAAAAAAAAGGACAACCACATCATTTGCTTGACACAATCTTAAAGGACATCAGTCTCTTAAGTATTATATCTCTTTTCCCTCATCATTCATTCTGTAGTATATGCTGTAGTTAATGCTATTTGTGCCTGATCCATCAACAAAGGTTCTGTGGCACAGTTTGGAAGATGGTGCTGTGCTGTCACAATGTACTATAACTGATCCAGAAACTGGAAATCTTTCAAGGCCTCTTAAATAAAAAACTGAATTTATCTCTGTTGCTGCATAAAAAGTCCTCTACTTCCCCCTTGCAGCAGGAGTTGGCACTGTACTGATGAGACAGAACACACCAAAGGCTGAGGAAAGCCAGAATGTGTTTATGCGTTCACGAATAGTCTGTAATATTATCATACCTAATAGTGAATTCTATCCATGGACATTTTGCTAAGAATGTCACAGAAATTATCCTACTTAAGACTTACAGCAACATTGTGAAAAGGAGACAAAATTAAGCAATGATTACAGTTTCTCATACAAAGGATGACATTAAAGAAACACTAAAACTTGTTAGTTACACTGCTTCTGTTTAGTATATTGACAAGTAACATTCTCTGCATTAAGTCTTATCTCCCCGTCTGTAATTTAAGTTCTCTGAAGGTAGGAACCCCGACAATATCTTTGTCTCCTGCAAAGTGGTCACACCAGGATTCTACACAGTGTGTGTGTCTAACAGGCCTAGGTTGACCGATTGAGTGCTGCCATTTGAAGAAAGCCTCTTAGTTTTAAAAATGGACTTTGGCTGAAAGAAAGCACATATTCTAAGAGAAGCATGAAGTAAGGAAGACAAATAAGTAACAGACTTGCAAATGGAGTGATGATCCCTAAGAAAGAGGTGAATGCAGTTCAGAAAATAGCAAAAACCAAGGTGGTAAAGAAAGCAACCTCAAAAAATGAACTATATAGAAATGAAGGGTTTTCACTTCAGCTCCAGACTGTAGAAGTTCATGTTCTACAACTGAGTATTCTCCTCTAGGCCCTGTCAGCCACCTTCTTATTTTGAGGAAAATATTTCATTTTTACACTGTGATATTTATTTAGTAATTTCATTTAGTAGAGACTTGGGTGGTATGTAGCCAGCAGGACCTCTTTTCCGGCTCCTTTTTTTTTTTTCCATGATGCCTTAGCCTATCTGTGACTCTATGAACCAGCTCTATGAACAAATTTCTCTAACTACTTGACCTTTTGAGTTGTTTTCCAGAAATATGGATTTTCTGTAAGAAAAAGGAGCTGAGATTACAAAGGCCCCTAGGCAGACTTCCTGATGCCAAGATTCCCCATCCCCTACAACCTGCCCCCAATGCACTTTGCCCCTTGTTAGTTACACTACAACCTGCTCTAAGGCATGTGGCCCCTCCTTTAAAAAGCCTATGATCTCATACACAGATTTGAGGCAGCTTTTCCTCTTCTCCCAACAAGACGTCTGTCACGTTAAAAATTTCCTTTCTTCCTTGGCCATCCTCATTGTCTCCATAATTGGATCTTTGTGCAATGAGCAACTATAACTAGGCTAAAACCCTTTTCTGGTTTTCCAATAATATGACTTGTGTCCTATCACCTTTACACACCTACTGCATCCTCTCTCCAACTCACTGCTTTCCCCTCTGGAGGGAAAAGATGGGTAAAAAAGAGAATTGAGAAAATAAAGGAATGTTTAATACAGTGATCAGATCAGTATTTACATTCATTTCTTTAATTTGAAATAAATTCTCTGAATGATCCTTTGGTTGGAGCAAAGTTCCTTTCCTCTTTCCATCCTTTCTATTATTCCAATCCTTTCTTTCAGAATGGTTACATTTATGTTGCCAATCTGGGAGTGGAGGTTGGGTTAGATAGGAGAAAAATGGGAGAAGGAAAGGCAAGACAGACTACATAATTTTCACCTTTACTTCCTCAAGGCGACTTCTTAGCTTCCCAGAGTAGGGGGTACTTTTCCACCTACCACACTATTCTTTGCTTCATAGACTTTCAGGGAACCCTATACTTATTTTTTATAAAACTCGGCACATTTTTATTTTACATTTATTTCTGTGATTATTTGTTTAATGTTTGCTTCCACCATTGGACTGATAGCCCCATGGGGTTCAAAGACCCTATCTGCTTGGTTCACTGCTTACCTCTAGTGCCTGCTAACCAGTATATCTACAATAAATGTTTGTGGAATAAATAAGTAGTCTTAGCCAAATCTACCTTCAAAATTCATTGCTAAAAGAGCTAATAAAAGTGGGTCAAAGCTCACTGATTGCACACAGATCTCCCCCAAGTGAAACCACCCTTTTAAAAACATGACCCATAATCAGCCACCCAGCTGGCCCAAAGAACCCTTGAGAGAGGAATTTTTCATAGGCTTGCAGCAGGATGTAAGTAACAGCAACTGATGTGAGAGATGAAAAGCTTTCCCAGGTGCTTCATTTGAATTTTTTTCAAACAAAACTCACAAGTGAAAGGAAATACTTCCCTGCTTTTTTCCCACAAAGAACAGGACAAGCCAGGATGTTAATTAAATTACAAATCAGTTGTCTGCTTGCAGCTGACAGAGCTTTGTGTGTGCTTCCAAGCAACGTCAGATATTTTAAACCCCTGTAATTACCTACAATGGAGGATCTGCCAGGAAGGATGCTTTCATGAATATTTAATGGATCTTAAGATCCTTTTTAAAGAACTGATCATTTAAATAATTATGAGAGAACTTATGGTAGCTCAGTGCTGCCCTCCATCTGTTAACTGAAGATGCTGGAAATGGAGCCTGATAGAAAATGCACTACATCCTTTAAAACTCTGATGTAGACCCAGGATCTGGGGAAATTGAGGCTCAGACAGGAGAAATAATTATAGAATTCCACAGACCTTATGTTCTCTGAGCAAGCCAGAATAAAACCACAGCCCTACAATCTGGAAAATAATGAATTTGTATAACATGCTGCACATTCAAGATGCTCTTTACAATTTACAAAGCACTTTGAGAAATATTGTCTCAAGTAATTCTCTCAAAAATTGGGCGGATAAAAAGGCATGGTCACTCTGATCTCTAAATAAGAAAACAGAGGGTCAGAGTCTCCAAACTGCAAAATAAATGGTAAAGCTGTGTTTCAAACCAACATAGTCCTCTGATTCCAAGAGGCAGTCCCATATAGTGGAAAGTGAATACATTCTGATATTAAAGACATGATTTCAAATCTTGGTTATGTCACTTGCTATCTGGGAGACATTTATCAAGTTGCTGGATATATCTGAGCTTCAGTTGACTGAAGATATAAATCAGGAATGACAGTATTTACTTTGCAGAAATATAAGGAATGAATGAAACACTGTATTTTGGCACATAGTAGATGCTAGATAAATGCTAATGGTCTCCTTTTTTGGTGTCTCAAGACCTTTGTACTTTGCAGGTTTGTCATTAAAAAAAATGGCCCCTAAGAGTGAACTTTTTAGATAGATAATGCTATCAGCAGAATTAAATAAGAAAGTAGATAGTCATTTTCAGCCTCTCAATATGTCTACCTTTTCTCTACTCCTTAGGCCATTGAACTAGAATAACTTTCTAAGATCTCGGTTTTAGAATCATGGCTAAGAGTCCAGGTTCTAGAGAGACTGCTTGGATCAATTCCTAGTTCTATCACCTACAACATGACCTTGAACAACATATTAAACTCTCTGAGACTTGCTTTTCTCATCTGTAAATTGAAATAGTGCCTAACTGGCAGATTTTTTTGAGAAGCCCAAGTGAGATAAATGCGTGGAAGGCACTTAGCATGTGTTTGTGATTTAATAAGCAGTCACTTAATATCAGTTATGAATTTTTTAGTGGGACATTAGATGTTTTATTTGATTATAAAAAGATTTTGGAAATAGAAAACAAAAAATTAACTGAAGGAAAATTTTTTGCCTTTTTCTGTTTCTAATTTCTTCAAAGTGTACAACTGCAACTTTTCCCAACATAACACATAGACACTGTGTTCTAATCTCATAAACCTCCTGGTCCCCGAAAGTACACTTCAGCCTTCCTTTATGACATCTTTACTGGTTGAAAACCTTCTCCTCCCATTTTTTTCATGCAAGAAGTATTTACTGAGCCTTTACTATGTGCCAGACATTCTACTACATGTAGGGATACAACAGTAAATAAGAAAGACACATTTCATCTTTGCCCTTTGCTCTTGCTGTCTTCTCTACCTCTAATAATCTTCCCAACTGTTTTTCACCTAACTATTGCTCAACCTTCAAAACTCAGTAAATATATGATTTCTTCACAGAAGTTTCCCTGGACACCCAGGTTTAGTTAAGCATCCATTTTTCTGTGCTCACATGACTGATAAGCTGAAAAATCCCTCTTCTTTATAAGTGTTCAATAAATGTTTCTGAATTGAACTATACCCAGTAGAGATGTAAGTTCCTTAGATTCTTGTGTACTCCACCATGCCTACCACAACCTGGAAGTAGTATATACTCAAGAGACCTGTCTGGATTCTTTAGGAGATCTCATTATTGAACAGCACCCTGTAAGAAAAATGAAAAAATGGGTTCACTTTGTAGCACTGTTAATGAAGTGGGGTTATTTTGAAGGCTTGCATTTAGTAGGGAGAATCATTCAAGTTTTGGGTGGTTGTGAGACACCTGGGAAGGGGTGTTGGCTGGTGGCTTCTTGGAGAAAAAGAGTTGAGAAAAGGAAAAATGGTAATATACAGAAGGGAACTAAGTGAGTTGCATCCTCTTCCCTCCTCTGCCAGCATTGAGTTAGAGAAGCTAAGGAAGCACAACATACCAATAAGGCCTTCCCAAGTGTTCTTACCCTATACACTCTAAATACCAGGCAAGTAGCTTGATTCACAGAAGAGTGTACCAACTTGAATAAGCACAATAAAATACATTAAACTGTGTGCAAGGAAAGGAAGAGGTCTGGAAAATACACTAATATGTTGACAGTGGTTATTTCTGTGTGATTAATTTCATTTTTTGAGCGGCATGTAGTACAGGAATAAAAATAATTGACAAAACAGAATATGTAAGACGTAATCAAGTATTTGCTTTGTTTTAATGGAGAAGGTCCAGTGTTCTGTAAGCTTTGTGGTGAGGGGAAATCTTCAGTCCTTGACAGGGTTTAGTCATGTTCAGTTGAGTTTATTTTGAGAACTGGCTGAAGGATGCAAGGGAAGTGACGGCCAGCTGATAAATGAATGAGGGAGGAGCTGAGAATGAATTTACTGGGGAGGATTAGACATAAAGTCAAATTTCTCTTTGGTACCAAGAAATTAAAGCAATGATCTTGGAACAAACTCTATAATAGTTTGTGTATTTGAAGCAAAACTTCAAATACTGTCTGAGTAGTTCTCCAGGGATAAATGTCACTGGATTCAATAGAGGGCAGTAAGATCTTGTGGGCAGACACTATCTGACTCAATGCACCAGCTGTGAACTGCGACAGCATCTGTGCGTAAGAGTCATTCACTACTAAAGGCTAGAAACATGTTCTGCTCAGTGTGCCTGATGCCCCCCAAAGAGAAATTGTTCATTTCATCAAAATGCTTCATCAAGTGACTCAAATTCCCTGCACCTCAATTTCTGAAGTTTAAATTCTATTCCTGCCACTAACCAACAATGCAAATTCAGTATGGACTCTCTCTCAAACTCAAGACTCCTTATTTGTAAAATTGGACTAATAATCGATGATAGTGTTGCTATGGGAAATTGATGAGGTAATATGCATAAGCATTTGGGCACAAGACCTGACTTCTAGTAGGTATAATACTTCGGAAATCTAAGGCTATTTCTATTTCTGTATCAGTGTCATGTAATCATCTTTTCATGTGTTGTAGGAAGAGCCACTCCCCCCCCCACACACACACACAGGCGTGCACATGCTCAACTCAGCCTTACCACTGTTACAGAGAGTTGGCTTCTACCATGCTATCACAAGTACTGTAGCATCCCTACAGAACAGCACAAACCTCCTGAAGGAGGCAGAATGAGCTGCTAAGGCCTTGCCTCCACTGCTCTGAGATTCAGTCTCTCTTCAGTATGTGAGGCCATCTTATCCTCTCTACCCATGTTTCCATCTAGGCCAATGTTCCTGGCATCTTTTTCCTACAATTATAATTTATGTCTAGCAGGCAGAGGAAACAAACAAACAAACAAAAAATGATCTCAGACACAGGTCCTGAATTTGCCTTCACTGCTCACTCAAGCTATTCTTCTGACCCATTTGAGCTTCTGGACTTTAGAACCTGCTGGTAGAAGTGGTACCTGCTGAACCCTTCTCTCCATGTTTGACTTCTGAGAATGAGGTCATTTACCCACCTAATCACATATCTCCTGGACTCTTTGTAGCTGGCTGTGTGTCTTGCCCTGGGTTTTTCTGGGCATTTTGTTGGCATGTACTTCCTCTGTGACACTATAGAGACTCGAAATCCTTCCTAACAGAAAGCATCATCCTTTGTACATTCAGTGCAATATTTATCTGACACATTATATGCTAATCACTAAATTGTAAATGCTAGGAATATAATAGTAAAAACAAAGGGCAAAAATTTATGACCCTTAGATCTTAAATTCCAGTTGCATTAGGTAATAAAAGTTTTTGTCTGAGTTCTCTTTTTCCTCAACATGCTTCCTTTACCCAGAAGCAGGCATGAACAGCTGTCCTTTCCATGGGAAGATAACAGATGGTCCAGTGAGCGACCACTCTGAATTGTCTCTGGTGGTGGTACAAATGCGCTTGATCCATCCATGAGAAAGGCAGTTCTCATCCAACTGCCTTTGTTCCAGAGCACCTTATGACTAGCTGTTGTGAGTGGCATTAGAACATGGAACAGGTGAAGGATCAAAGCAAAAGGTGTAGCCTTAATTCTGGCCTCATGAGCAGTGGGCTCCAATCAAAGAGGGTTTTTTGATAATCAGACATTTTAATAGTTGCTTCATAATTGGAGCTTGGTTGTGGTGGTTTAAATATTCTCATAATAAGATATTATATAATAAAATACCCTTTGGAAAGGAATTTTTATACTTGATCTAGATATTTAATATGCAGTTTAGTGTGTAATTATAGAATGCTATTTTGTGCTTATTACAACCTTAAGATGTCAGCTTCAAATCAAGAGAGCCAAGAAAGTTTTCTAATTTCTTGTTCTGGTACCCTGCCGGGAATTTACAGTGTCATCTTTCAGATTAGTGCCTATGATATGACATTCATATGTATTAATGGTCCTCAAGCATTACTTTATTTAATCCTTACAACAAGGTTATGAAATGGTTATTGTTTTCTTTCCATCGTTTTACAGATGAGAAAACAGAGAGAAATCAAGTAACTTGTTCACACAACTAGTGGATAAACTGAGATTCATACATGGCTATCCTCATAATCACCACCCTTAACTCTCACACTATATTATCTCTCAGGTATTGTACATTTCTTACTCTCTGACCCAGATATTTGTTCTGAGTATGGTTGATACTTTGGTCCTTCGATTTAAAAGTTGAGGTCTACAAGCTTCCCTTTATGTTTGCTGGTACATAGAATATAATTAACAGAAAGTATAAATAGAAATAACCAAGTTAATGGTACTGTCATTTCTTTGATCATCCAAATACAAAGCCATATAGATAAATATGATCCTTCAGCATCTTTTCCCCCTCATGTCTTCCAGAGTTGGGCCCATCTAACTAAGTTGGCAGAACATGACCCTTAATATCAGAGTAAAGGCCAAGGTGATTTATATTAGACTAGGAGTTCCTTACTGAAAGTAGTGATGCTATACCTGTAGCCATTTCAGTACCTCTCTGGCATTTAGGAGGGATTTGGTATATTTTACCAAGTAAATGAATCTAATACAACTGTAATGAATTCTATTTCAGCAGAGATTCTTGTTCTTTTCTTTTTATTCATCTTCATTGCCCATTCTCCCATGAGGCCTTTGTTTCTTCTCCCCAGAATATTCCATTTGCCTCCTACTTCCCTTTGCAACCACATTTCTTGCCTCTCTCTACCCCAACATGCCAGCTTTCCTTTCTCAACCTATCTGTCCTTTCCCAGCCCCTCTCCCTAAACCTAGACTTTAATCATTCTGAATTATTTATAATTTAGAGTAAGAGTAATAGATCACCTTCAGGACTTTGGACTTGCTACTTCTCAGATGTCTGTTCATCTTCAGGGTTCAGTTAAGATTATGTCCATCCCAGGAACCTCCTTGATTTAGCAACTTTCCCCATCAGCCCTCTCTATGCCTTACCCCCAGACAGGAGTCAGGACTCATAGCAACCAGGGCAACCACAGAACATTTTTATCCTATCATTTTTTGTTTTTTTGAGACAGAGTCTCACTTTCTTGCCCAGGCTAGAGTGAGTGCCATGGCATCAGCCTAGCTCATAGTAACCTCACTCTCGTGGGCTCAGCGATCCTACTGCCTCAGCCTCCCAAGTAGCTGGGACTACAGGCATGCACCACCATGCCCGGCTAATTTTTTGTATATATATATTTTAGTTGGTCAATTAATTTCTCTCTATTTTTGGTAGACACGAGGGGTCTCGCTTAGGCTGGTTTTGCTCCTGACCTCGAGCAATCTGCCTGCCTTGACCTCCCAGAGTGCTAGGATTACAGGCATAAGCCACCATGCCCGGCCTTATCCTATCATTTTTGTCTATTTATTTGATTGTTTACTTTTATAGACAGTAATATCTTTGAATATAAGGATTGAGTCTTGTTTATTGCTGTAGAACCTGTGCCAGGTATTCAGTGGGTGTTAAACAAATATTTGTTAAATGAATATTGGTTATAGAGTAACTGGTTTCCTTACCTGCATTCTCTGTCAACCAATTCATTCAACAAATCACCCCCAGATATATCTTCTTTGAACACAAGTTTGGCCATATCACTTATCCCTTTAAAACCTGCCAGTTGTTTCCTACCATTCCAAAATAAAACATAACCATTTTGGTGTGGTATTCATGCCATTCTCAAGCTCTTGCTAAAGTACTATCTATTACTACACTTTTTTGCTCATATACATTCCATTCAAACTAGCTAAGTGGCTCATTTGTAAAGCCACTCAATCTTCCTGATCTTTCCCATCTTCCTGTTCCATGCTCTTCCTCTTGCCTTGAATGATGCTTTCCAAATTCAGGTGGGGACTATCTTGCTGTATATTGAGGTTCTATTAATATACATGTCACCTTTTCCACAGTCTTTCCTGATCTTCCCCACACACTGCCCCCCCCCAATGTGGTTTACCTTTTTCTTTATACTGCTCTTACAACAAGATTTTCCATCCTTGAGTTTGCAATTTTTTCATTCATCCCTTCTTTCACCAAGCACTTTTAGTGAGTCACTGTAACAGAAGATGAAGGACCCAGAAGGGGTGCTAAACCTGACAGAGTGGAGGAACCCAGGCCTTGTTCAGTTGATCCAGAAATTAAGTATTTCCCTCTCAACCCAATTATCTGCTAAGGAGACCAGCTGTGGTGTAGTAAAAACAGGCCCAGACCTTCAGCCAGAGAACTAGGGTTCGAATCCCAACTCTGTATGGCATTGTATAAGTCAATACCTCTGTAGGTCTAGTTTCTTCATTTGTGAAATGGGGCTAACCATATCTTTCTTTTGCAGTTATTGTGAAAGTGCTTTGTAAAATGAAATGTTTTGTAAAATGCAAATTATTTAACAACTAATGGAAATAGCTCAGAAATGCTAAATAAAATCTATAACAACAAAAAAAAAAGACACTGATAATATGCAGAGAGACAGTACAGAGTTCAAGCTCTCACTGAGCACCCTTTTCAGTAGGTCAGACTGACAAATATTATCAATGTAAGATGTCACTATGAAGACACATCCTGATTTTGGAGATACTAAATACTAATATAAAAAGTGAATTTAGAGTTGACAAAATACTATACTAAAATGTAGTATTTATATGTTTCCATGAAGGTTAACTTAACCTAGTTTTTGTGGTAGAAAGGGGCGGTTTCTTGGAGGACAAAATACCTCAGATTACTCTTAAGAAATAAAAAGATATTAAGGAAAGTGGAAGCAAATGTATTGGCAAAGGAACTGCTGGTAAAAATTACAGGGTAGTGATGATAGAGTACAACTTCCTTTCTTAAGATGCTTGAAGGCAGGTTCTTACATTTGTTTCCCTCCAGAGGGTTTTGTACAGAGTTGTGTTAGATTAAAATTAAAATTTATTGTACACCATTCACGTGTTATAATGTAAATAAGCTTGACAACTTTGCCTTAAAATTTGCTATATGGAACTAAGGTTTCAGGTACCTTAAAGAATGAGTTGCTTGGGAGAAATATTCAATCCAAACTCTGAAATATAACTGAGATAAATTATCACTCACGGGAAAAGGACTTGAATGATCAGACTGTTATATAGCTTGGACTTTCATTACTAGCAGACCTGGCAAGGCTAATAAAGATCATTGAGTGCACATTCCCTATTCCTCACAGAAAATTCAACTCTAAAATCCATGAGCAGCTACTGGCCTCTGCTAGTGCATATCTCGGTCCATTTAGTCATAGCTGCATTTCTAGTTATGTATGTTTCATTTTCTTCTTTGTCATTGTATCTAATGAGTAAAAGTTTTACCTGGATATGCAAAATTAACAATCACAATAAAGCTTCCCACATATGACATTTTTTAAGCCTAAAAATAGTTACTCCCTCCCTAATTTGGATATGATTTTCTCATCCCTGAGGGCAGAATAACTTCTAGGTTTATTAAGTACACTAGCTGCTGGGATTCAATAGTGAACAAGAAAGACAGACACTATTCTTTCTTTTATGGAACTTCCCTTCTATTTGAGGTGACAGACACATGCAATTAACAAATAAATGAAATAATCACACATTGTCAAGAAAATGAGAAAATGCTTCAAGAGAAGACAAAGAAGGAACCATGGTCACCAGAAAATGTCAGGGAAACTTTCTGAAACAACAAAGTATAAACTAAATACAGAAGAATGAGACAATTTTCCATGTGAAGAGTTGAGTGAACTGCCTTCCAAATGAAAGTAAGAATAACCATGAAAGTGTCGAGTTGGGAAAGAGTTTGGTGGGTTCCAGGAATCAATAACGTCAATAATTTTTGACGTGGGGTAAATGAAGTGAATATGAGGTGGGAGAGGTAACTGAGGATCAGATTACACAGGGCCTTGTAGACATTGGGAGACATTTAGGTCCCCATCCTGAGAAAAATGGGAAGCCAACAATTGATTTCAATAGGAAAGTGATGTAATGTGATTTACATACTCAAAAGCTCACTCTTGCACTGTTAATGAGATTGTAAAATGGTGTAACTGCTATGAAAAACAGTATAGAGGCTCCTGAAGAAATTAAAAATATAACTACCATATGATCCAGCAACCCCACTTCTGAGTATATATATCAAAGAATTGAAAGCAGGGACTTGAAGAGATATTTGCACACCCATGTTCATAGCAGCACTATTCACAATAGCCAAGAGATGGAAGCAACCCAAATATCTGATGATGAATTAATTAATTAAAAAAAATATGATGCACACATACACACACTCCACACACACACACACATACACACAATGGAATAGTATTTAGCCTTAAAAAGGAAGGAAATTCTGACACAGGCTACAACATGGATGAATCTTGAGGACATTATGCTAAGTGAAATAAGCCAGTAACAAAAAGACAAAAACAGTATGATTCCATTTGTAACAGGTACCTAAAGTTGTGAAATTTATAGAAACAGAAGGTAAAATGGTGGATACCAGGGGCTGGAGAAAGGGAGAAAAGAGGAGCTGTTTGTTTAATGGGTATAGAGCTTCCTATTTACAAGATGAGGAAGTTCTGCAGATCTGTTGTACAACAAAGTGAATATAATTAATACTACTGAACTGTACACTTAAGAGTGAGTGGTTGACAGGGTAACATTTTATGTTACGTGGTTTTTACTACAACTAATAAAAAGCTCACTCTGGCTTCCAATAGCAATGGATTAAAACGGAGAGGTGAGAAGTGGGAGAGATAAGTTGGGAGGCTCTTACAGGCCCCACGCTGGTGCCTGGAACAAGCAGGGAGCAGAGTCTGCAGCCCAGTGAGCGTGGGCCCCGCACACCTGCACTACCTACGATGAGGAAGCATCCAAGGCACACAAACTCCAAGTGCTTTCTTGCCCACTCACAAAAGCATTCCAAATGTCTATTTATTTTATTCCTTCAACCCTTCAACATCCTTTCTCAGAAAAGATAAGCAGTAACAAAAAAAAAAAAAAAACATTCTAATAGTTGGTGATTAAATCAGCTTCCACCTGGGCCCAGCTTTTGCCTGGGAAGAGGGGGGAGGAAGTAGGCAGGTAGCAGATGGACTTTAATCAACTGTACCCAACCTTGGGATCAAGGCCCTGCAAACAGTTGGTTCTGATACTCTGTGTTAGTCTCTCATCAAAAATATTCCCCTAGTTGTTTTTAATAAACCTGAGCATCTGGCCTAATACCAAATTAGAAATCTTTCTTCCTGACTCTGATTATAAAAAAAATATATTTTTGTTATTATTTCAGCATATTATGGGGGGTACAAATGTTAAGGTCACGTATATTGCCCATGCCTTCCCCCCCCCCCGAGTCAGAGCTTCAAGCGTGACCATCCCCCAAACGTTGCACATCTCACTCATTATGTTTGTATATACCCATCCCCTCCTCCCCCGTCCCACCTGCCCGACACCCAATAAATGTTATTCCTATATGTTCACTTAGTTGTATTAACGAATCTTCCTGACTCTATTTTTGGTCATAGCTGCAGCCCTAAATTATTAAAGAAATTATTTTGTATTGTGGTGAAATTATACTTAAAGTTCATTATGAAATAATTCATGCATACAAAATAATTTATATCAGCTATACAAGCTATTAATATGAAGACAAATACAACAAACTCCCTCATGACTGCCATCTATCTTAAGACATTGATTATAACCAACAGAATGGAGGCCCCAGATCGATGTCCCTAGTCATTTCTGACTCTCCCCAGAAATAACTGTGGAATTTAGTGTATATATTAATAAACCCCTATTTTACTCAATGGTCTTACTATATAGATATGTATCTGTGAAAGTTTTATGTGTCAACTTTGATAAATTATAGTACCCTATTATTCAATCTAGGTATTGCTGTGAAGGAATTTTTCAGTTGTGGTTATAATCCGTTGATTTTAAGTAAAGGAGATTACCATCAATAATCTGGGTGGGCCTCATCCAATCAGTTGAAAGGTTTTATGAGCAGATCTGAGGTTTCCATGGGGAAGAATAAATTCCACCTATGGATTGCGCTTCAGCTCCTGCCCAAGAGTTTCCAGCCTGCTGGCCTGCCCTATGGATTTGAGACGTGCCAGCCCTCACAATCATATAAGCCAATTCCTTAAAATAAGTTTGTTTATGCACACACTCACATGCATACACACACACACACACACACACACATATATATATATATATAACATGCATATACATATACAAACACATACTAGTTCTATTTCTCTGGTAGGACCTTGACTGATACAGTATTTCTAAAAACGAGTTTCGTTTTTGTCAATTTTAGAACCTTATATAAGCAGTATCATGTTATGGCTATTTTTCTACATTTCATTGTGAAATTTATTCATGTTGATGTGTTCAGGTTTAGTTCATTTTTGAAAAATATTTTACAGTATGTCATTATATAGTACACCACAATGTACCTTGTTTTTGCCGAAGGACATTGGGCTATTTCTATTGTTTCCCTTTCTGGAGTTAAAAAAAACACACACACACTAACAATACTGCTATAACACTCTTGCATGTATTTCTTGGTGTACATATGCAAGACTCTAATTATGGCGTATGCCTAGGAGGGGAATTTTTGGGTCAATTTTACTAAGTAACCAAATTGTTCCAACATAGTTGTATCTGTCATCAAAAATATACCACTTTACACACTACCAGAAATATATAAGAACTATGATTATTCCATATTCTCAATAAAACCTGAAATTAGCAAGAAAAATACTTATAACCTGACTAGATATCAGATTTGAAAAACTGAATCAATACAATTTACAGATGAATTATATGTGAGGGGTGAGGGAGAGAAAGGAGTCAATGATCATTTCCAGATTTTTTGTCTATACTAATCATTTATATTTATTCTAAGTGTGATTCTTCTGTTGCTTCTTTATCTCAAATACTTGTGACAAACTTGAACAAAGACTTAGTTCAGTTTACTAACTGACTTGGGGTTGGTTTATTTCCCAGATTAAACATCTCCTGTGTGCAGGATTAACCTTTAGCCACAAGGTGGCAAGCTAAGCATCCTTAAATTTCAAGCTCAATGCTTAGGTCTGAGTGAACTTGACTATTAGGTTATAAAGCAAGAATTTATTCCTCAGTAGATTCTTTATGGATATAAAACACATGCTTCTTTTGTAAAATTTATAATATTTTTGTATCTGACAATTTCTGTCTTATAGAAGGGAATAATCAGAAACCTGTTCTCTTTTCTTTTTTTTTTCTTATACTCTGAACCTGTCAGGGCTCTACTAGCATCCTTATTTGGCTTCCTTTAATTACAGCACGCAATCCAGACTCTTTATCCTGACATATGAGACCCTACACAAACCACCTTGAACCTGTGTTTCTAGCTTCATTTTCTTTTACTTCCCCGCCGCAAATAAACACATACACACACCCTACTTTTCTCCCTCTCTTGGAACATTCCAGCTCTCAGGGCATGGTCTAGCTACACCAAATTCCTCCCAGATCTATATACTTCTCAGTTCCCATTTCCATGACTTAATGAGAGCTACTGACTTTCAATCTTCTCTTTCTTTTGTACCTATTCACTGAAACACAACTTGAGTCTCAGTTTCAAAACTATGCTCCCAAAGATTTCAGAGTCTCCTCCAGCAGTTATCCATGATTCTTCTAAGCTCCCCAGAACATTTTTGAACATGAGCAAACATTTTGTCATATTTTATTATGACTTTTTACCTTTTTTATTCCTTCTTCACTAAATGTTTGTTACTCACTGACAGGGAGTCATGACAGATTTTTATTTTTAAATCTGTTCTAGTGCCTGCATAATGCCTACAGCTCAATGAATATTGACTAAATTGCTGAATGAATCAATATTGCATGAAGACAAATATTTTGAGTGATGTACATTTTCTATCAGAATGTAAGTGTACTTAGTACTTACATTGTTAGAACTTTTGTCTGTTATTACTGTTGTCATTATAAATAAAATCATTTAAGGTAAACAGACACTGCGTTGGTTGTTAACAAGAGATAGAAAATACAGCTTCTGCCTATGAGAAGGTAAGCCAAGGAAAGCTAAGGGGAGATGGCATAGCTCAGGAAACAATTAGAGACACAGGCAATGTGGGCATATGTAAATCAGCAGAATATACTGATATAATAAAGTAGTTCACTTAATGAATGTGATTAAATAAATCATCGGGCTTAGCCGTTGGCATGAAAAGTTTCCATAATTCAGTTGACATATCAAATATTTTTCTCAGCAAACATATTATTGATTTCCCACAAAGGTTGTAATTTAACCAACACATAATATTGATTTTTTAAAGTTCTCAGTCCAGAACTATAAGGATCTCAGTGGAATTATAAGTCCTTCTAATTAAAAGCTTCAACATGCAAATATGTACCATAAGGCATTACACACCATATGCTACACTGTAATCTGAACTTGCTGACTTCACCTTATTAGTCCTGTGAATGTAACTCTTTCCTGATTAGCATTTTTTTGCATCTTATCTTCTTAGATTTAGACCTAGAGGATTTCCATTATAAGTTAGCTTTGCTAGATTTTTTATTCTGTTATAATTTTTAATTCATTAAATCAATAGTTATTGAGTGCCTACCAAGTACAAGAAAATAGACTATGTCATAACATTTTGCTTGTGAATGTTCCCTGCATTCATTTTTAGCTATTATTTGATAAAAACCTACACTGTGCCAGAAACTCTTGTAGGAGGAAGAACCTAAGTAAGGTTCAAAAGATTTATATTGGTATGCTGGAGCATGTTATGTACTTGTTGGGAATTAACAAGACAAAATTCATCCCAATAGCTTTTCAAATCTTCTCAGATTTTTTGGCAGAGTAGCAGCTACAGGACTATATGTAATCTGGGCCCCAAATTTGGGAACTTGATCTTTTCTTTAAGTCAAATTTAGTAGAAACCCACATTATGTTGATTTTAGCCAATGTTCTCAAATGGAGCAACTTAAGTCAGCATATAAATTGCTGTTGACTATTATTGAATACTCACAGTGTGCTAGGCACTATTAATTCAGCTGAAACTCATTAATTCAAGTGAATAACTCAGGCCCCATTAGGAGGGCTCACATTTTACAAATGACCAAGCAAGAGAAAAACACCCAGCTGAAAGGCAACAGAACTGGCAGGCACTTTCATCATCTGTTGTTAATTGGAAGAAGTAGAACTTAATTTTATTCAGGATAATGCTTCATCATGGCTTTGGAAAGTAATGAAATCTCAGGGGATCTGAATGGGCTCCTCTAATAAACTTTCCATGGGACACAGCAGATTTGTTGGAGGAGGAGAGGGGTCCTCTTATAAAATTATCAGGGCTGTAGAAAGGTTAAAAAAAAACAAATGAAATATATATTTTGTGTTAAAAGCATCAGAAAAAAAATCACAAAATAATAATAATAGTTATTATTATTATAGTCACCCACGAACTACTTTAGCTTTGAGGATAATTTATGAATGAGAGTAATGAAGGGTTAATTGTGGCAAGAAAATGAGGGGTATGCTGAACTTGAGTTCCAGATGGGGTAGGTACTATTGCTTCCTTTTTGCTGTGAAGGAAAATTAACAAATTGATATTCTGGAGTTAGAGTGCTCACACTTTTAAAGTATGACTTGACATTGCATTTTCCTAACGACTGATCATAGCTTACTAGTGTCTTCCTATCATTAAGTCCTTCAACAAATATTTATTGGGCATTTACAATGAGCTAGGCACTCTGCTAGATAATAAGAATACAACAATCAAAATAACAACTTCAGTCCAGGCGCGGTGGCTCATGCCTGTAATCCTACCACTTTTGGGAGGCTGAGGCAGGTGGATCACTCAAGGTCAGGAGTTCGAAACCAGCCTGAGCAAGAGTGAGAACCCAGTCTCTACTAAAAATAGAAAGAAATTAATTGGCCAACTAAAAATATACACAATATTAGCCAGGCATGGTGGCACGTGCCTGTAGTCCCAGCTACTCAGGAGGCCAAGGCAGAAGGATTGCCTGAGCCCAGGAGATTGAGGTTGCTGTGAGCTAGGCTGATGCCACAGCACTCTAGCCAGGGCAACAGAGTGAGACTTTGTCTCAAAAAAATAAAATAAAATATAAAATAACAATTTCATTCTTTTCTCTCATAGAGTTTATAGCCTGGTAAGGGAGGCAGATATCAAATGCACAAATAACTACTGACTATTTAATTATAGCCATAATATAAGTTATAAAAGAATACACTGTGCATTTGGAGTGTGTTCCAGCAAGCAGCAAGATATAGCGATAATACAAATGATAGCTACCCTTTATTGAGCATCTATTTTCTTCTGATCACTATGCTAAGTGTTTTGTATTATTTCTTATTGTTATAAATACAATGTAAGAATCAAATACCTGCCATCACAGATGAGAACTCCTGACCCTATGGATCTCATGATGGCAGATACCAACAAACATATCTTATCAATGGGCTGGTTATAACTTACAGGATACCATTTTGACATCTCTTTTTAAAGACTCAGATTAAATGTCATGTTGCCTGTGAAGCTTTCCTTTTGGCAACCAATGTTCCCCCATCTGTGCTTTCTAAAATTCTTGGTTTATCTTAATATTTTGAAATCTAATTGATCTACTTATAAGTCTGACTCCCCCACTGGACTGTAATCTTTTGAGGAAGGAGACTAGTTTTAATTCTGTTGTATTTATTTTTATATCCCTTGCATCTAGCAAGCTCAGTGGTAGCCATTTATAGGTCAAAAAATATTTATTAAATGATTGCTGAGTGAAATAACATTTGTTCTTACAGTATATAGCAAGAATTCAACACATTGGCAAACAAGGGTAGCATTTCATTTGAAATGCTGAGAAAATATTTGAAAGGCAAATTGTTCATTAATAAATATCTAGAATAGACTATGCACCTGGTACATAATACATATTAATTTGAAGATTTAAAATGGACACTTTTTTTACTTCATAAGTGTTGATGAATACTATAAATGTCAAATAAAATAGCAACTGGGTTTCAACCAAATAGAATTCACTTAAATAATGTAGTCTTCCACTCCTTCCTCAATCTTGACTTGTGCTGATTATATGGGACAAAATGTACTTTTATAAAGTTATATTTTTATAACATCAAGCAATGTCTAATAGAATCAGTGGCCCTGGAACTAGAAGGAATGCCAAGACATCCTTTGGTTCAGGCTCCTTCCTGCAGGAAGACCTGCCCAGGCCTGGTGGCTATCGTAGGCTGAACAATAATTACCATTTAAGTCCCCTAATTCATAACCTAATGCCAGCTCTTTCTATGACTGCCTATGTTTCTACCTAATATTAATTTCAAAAACACTATAAAATGTAAAAGAAAAAGACAAAAAAAAAAAAAGAATTGGGGGCATGCATTTGAACAACTCACTTGGCTTCAGAGAGAGACTACAACTCAAGTTTTCAACACCTACATGAAGCCTTCTGGGTTTGCCTCATATGAAAGTTTGCCTCTCTCCTTTTACATTTTATCACTCAATGCTTACAATAGTTAGCTAAAAAATTATGCCATGTATTTTGGAATTGTTTGTGTCACTTAAACAAACAACAATCTATAAGATATATGCGTCCTTAGTTATAACTAAATTGAACAGTAGTCTTGTATTATATTTTCTGATATTCCTCCAAGCAGCTAGCATAGTAGATATGCCTTGTGTTAAAATAAGGATGCAAAAAATATCTTTAAAATGTATTCTTTAGAGAAAAATAAATATCTAACTTTTTAAAAATCCACAACTCAATTCCATTTAAGTAAGTTTATCATGGCTAACATTTCTACTAAAATCTATTTACTATCAGGCTCCATTCCTTGTACCTAGCACAATAACTAGCATACAATAGGCTTTAGATAAATACATGCTGAATAAAGAAATGAAGGAAGAATCCAACTAGCACCTGTGGATTTTTCAGCCATATCTGGCATTGGGCTATCTCGTGATAATGAGTAAATGAATGAATGATTCTACAACCACAATAATCCACACTTGCAGAAAACACTATTCATAATACTATTGTAATTTGTATTTTTATGCTTACTATGAATGCTGAGTTTTTTTTCAGAAAGCCTGCCATATTTTGAGGCTTCTTTTTAACATATTTATTGAGAAGTAATGGCTGGATGACCTCTTGACAACAATCACTAGAGCTAGAACAAATCATGCTTTTCTTTAGGACCTAGCATTCTGGCTGCAATCAGCAGTGCTAGTTCAACAAAAGGCCAAAATGTGTCATAGCACAAGGTGAGGTGGCACAGCTGCCAGATGAGGTTCAGATGCTATCTGTGATTTAAGTTGAAACAGTTAAAAGGCAAATTCTAAAATCAGCCTTTTTCTTATACTCCTTCCTGGCTCTGAGTTCAGGAAAGTTTCAGTAAAGCAGTTAACAAACACTAGAATCATTACAGTAACACTTGGATCTTGGTCCTAGCTCTGCCTCTAAGTAGTTGTGTGAGGTCTTAACAGGGTAAAGCTCTTCTCTGGTAGACAGAGTCCTCCTTTGAAAATTTTTAGGGAAGTAGACTAGAACAGTGATTCTCTGTTGTGCTATGAAGATATATGGTATGTCATGCTCACCTATGAGAACCACTGCAAATATTGGTATTAATCATATAGTGATTATAAATCATTTACTTAAAAAATAAAGGAGAGCAGATTTAAGAGAAGATAACATCAAATCTCACTCATTTGTATTCTGTTATGTTTGTTTTAGAGTAAAAGAAAAAAAGTCAGAGAACAGTTAAAGCAATCAAATAAAGCACAACCTATTTTATCTAGGATAGAACTATTGCAAGTGACACTATAGGATGCTATGGCATTAACAGGTAGCTGCAATGCTCTTCTCCTCTGCAATATTTTTTGGGGTATTATGAAAGCTTGGATATGTGAGTTGCCCCTTCATGCCTGTCACAGAGGAAAACATTCTGAGAACAGTGGGCAAGAAGCTAGCTAAAATCCTGTTGAGCTGCAAGGATTTGGATCAGAATTGACCTCAGGAAACCAGCTTTGCAAATGTCCCTGAAGGAAGACTTTCAACCCTTAAACAAGCTTCCATCCAAGAGTGAACTATCCCTTTATTGAGTGAGACTGAAGGAGAGTTGGTTAGGAAAAAACCATAAGAAAGAACACTCTTGAATAAGCTTAAAATATTTCTCACTTTAAATATTACCACGTTTTTCTTTAATAAAAATCTATTCTTATGGAACTAAACTGAATCATGGTTATGGGTCTCGAGTTTCCATAATTATGAAATAAATGGTTTGGACTAAATGTTACCTTGGCTCCTTCTTAAGAGTATGATTCAGTGATTTTTCTCAAATACAAGAGATGTGATTATATAGCTACTACCACCTGGTGTCATCTACCTGAACTATAGTTGCCAAAAAACAGAAGTCGATATTCGTTTCTTTTCTGTGTGTTTACAATTTCAACCCAATTTAGTGATAACATAACAGTGCAACATGATGACTTTATAAATTAAGATGGTCTCAAAAGAAAACCTAGTTCATATGCATTTTTGTGAGACATAAAAGGATGCATTTTCTTTTTTAAGACACCTACAGATTCTCCAAGTTATTTTGTATCACCATTTCTTTGTTTAACCACATTTGAATTACTTCCCAATATTGCTCCTTCCTGATGTATTCCTTGCTCTACTTTTAAAGCATTCCCTTCTATTCCTCAAACACCAAAACAAAACTAAAATATTTTCATTTTTGTTAGATGGAATTAAAAGAACATGTAAGTGGCAAGACTGTCCATATATTAGGTCATTAAATATGCAATGTCTGATTTCAAATCAGAAGGTTAGCTTATTACATCTCAAACAAGAAGCAATACAGTTAATCAGTTAATTAAAGTATGCACCTACACTATTGACACAATTTTACCATCTTAACGGTAGCTTGTTTGTGCCAGCAGCGAAGAAGCCTGGAGAGCAAGTGGTGATGGAATAGAAAAAGGCATTTTCCACAGCTTATTGAGAATTAAATAATTCTCCTTGCAAGAAGTGATCACAAACCTGGAAGACATGGTAGCCAGTTAGTGCAAGGTCTGGTGCACACAGTGGATGACAGAAAGTTTCAAAGTCAGGCCTCTATAGTTTTAGCTTGACTTGTGGTCAAGTATCATCTCGCAAGTGGATTGGCCTGTTCCTATTGGCCAATCTTGGCTGCCTAATGACAAGCATCCTCATCATTTCATCCAATTGGTTGCAGTAGACATCCTGTGTAATTGCTTGACCAGGTTTCATGAAGCTGTAATGGATAATACCATTGCTGGGCCACCAGACACCATTAGACTTTTTTGATGAATATTCAGTTTTCGACTGTGTTTCAGCACTTCATCTTTATCCAACCATTGTGTTAAAGGCTTGCTATTGTCAAAAAATCCATTTCTTATCACATGTAACAATGTGGTGTAGAAGTGGTTTGCCTTTCTGTCATGACAATGAAGAAAGGCAAGCTTTGAGATGATTTCTCATCTGATGCTCATTTAATTCACACAGAGCCCATCTATCCGGTTTCTTCATCTTCCCCATTTGTTTCAAATGGCCCAATATTGTTGGAATAGTAAGGTCAAACCTTGCTGCTAATTCACACATAGGTTGAGATGGATTCGCTTCCCCTACAGCTTTCAGCTCATCATTATGCACCTTGGTCTCAGGTCACCCACATGGCTCTTTTTCAGGATTAAAATCAGCAGAACAGAACTTCAGAAACCATCGACGTACTGTGTATTCATTAGCCACATCCTTCCCAAACACTTTGCTGATATTTCGAGCTGTCTGCATTGCATTGGTTCCATGATAGAACTCATATTTGAAAATAACACAAATTTTTGACTTATCCATGGTTTCACAAAAACTGCTCTAAAATTTTTTTTGAAAGATAATCACAAGCCAAACTGTGTCTTTGAAAAAATGAGAATGTACCTTCACAAAAAACATAAAACAAGAAGTATTGAAGTGAAATGTCAGAGATAACAACTGTAAAACTTAGTACCTAAGGAAATCGGACCTTTTATACTTAATAACTTGATATATAGGTGTTAATAGAGGCCTCTGGCACAAAAAATAATTCTCAATCAATATGGTGCACTCAAAATAGACATAAAATGTCTCTATTAGCTGCAAGTATAGGTTGTCAAAAGTAGTGGAATAGGGAATTGGCATGATTAAAGGGGTTTGGGTTTAAATATATCAGTTACATGTTATATAATGTTGGAGAGATTATTTAATTTCACTAAGTTTCCATCTCTATACAGGGATTGAAATGCCCACCTCATAGAGCTTTGAGGAATAAAGTGGCTGGAACATAATAGTGTCTAATAAATGTTAGCTAGCCATATGAGGCACATAGAGCACTACAGATGACCCCGAAGAAAGGTTTCTAACCCTTAGAAAAACAGCACAATGCCTACAACATAGTATGTGTTCAATATGTATTTGTTGATGAATGAGTAATTACTACTCACATTCAATTGTTAGCTTGAAAGTGTTCCTTGACTGGCATTGATACTCCAGCTGAAATTTATATACAAGGTGGTTCTGAACAAAATAGATGCTTATGAAAATAAGACCCAAATCATCCAACACATTACTGACATGTTCTCATATCAGCTTCCCCTAGAAGCCTATAAATTTCTTCAAGGCAGGGGCTACATTTTAAATATCTCTACATCCCCTATATGATTAGAATGTTCAGCAAATATGACATACTCAATAAATATTTAATTGAATTGAGTATTGCCTAACACAGCATAACCACGATTTCTACGTTAAATTTTACACGATGAAGTACCTGTTTTTCTCTTTTGTTTAAGAAAATGAAACTCTAGTAAAATAAAACGAGAAGCTGTTTCCCAGAGATACATGCTATATTGGCTTTAATCTTTAGGAAAATGAGATAGCAGAAACACATTCCTGACTATCTATATAAATTGGGGTCAAAAATGTTTGCATTTCCTCAGAAGAGCAGCTAATGAGCAGTAAATACAATTATCCCTCTCTCTGACCACCTGGTAATTTGCAACACAGCTTTGTTTGTCTAACTATATGGGCAGGATCTATTGGTAAAAAGTTGGAAGCATAGCAAATTTAAACACTAAGGTCAATGGGCCCCCTCCCAAGATGTGAATTATTGCAAAAAAAAGGGTCAGAGGAAATCCTCAGTCACTATGTGACAAATGAGTTGATAAATGATTATATAAGAGAAGTGTGTTTAAACTGGACTGTGTGGTTTCAGAAAAGCACACCTGTTTGTAGTCAAGAGGAAGGCCACCACACTGCCACAGTTCCTCTAACCTTGTTCCATTTTCAAATGGATTGCAGGATAAATTTTGTAAAAACTGTACTATAAAAAACCCTGATGCAGTCCTTTCTTGGGTCTGCAGAATGAAGAGGGTCAGCTTTACTTAAGTGATTGGCTTCCTGTTTTTCTTAATTATACAAAATGAGGACAATGCAAAACACAGCTGGTGGAAACTCAGATGTTGCTCAAAGCCTGAGACACATAACTACTTTGTGATGAAAAACATAGAAAATACTTGCTGGTGAGGGGAGAACAGCAGTGACACATTTCCAGTGGTGTACTTATTACAGTTTAAAAACCTATTTCACTTCAGAAAATAAAACAAGGTGAAAGTCTTGCTGCGGGGTATAACGTTATCCTTAAACACATAAGTGTTGCTGAAAGAATAGAAAGGAAGGATGGAAGAAAGGCATGAGGCGAGGGTATTGAATAATGGTTTGTGGATGATAATAATTATGATAACTACAGGATGACAAGGGATTTCTTCTTTATGTATGAAAACTCAAACTCCTGTAGCCAGTGAGAAAACAAGCTACAAAGTGTACTAATGGATAACTCGTCAGTTGTTTTGTTATCATGGAACAAGCTATGGAGGAAAAGAGGCTATATTGCTTAACTAGGATTTGGAACATATATTAAGTATTGTGTGACATTAAAGAAACTACTCATATATTTGACAATCTCTTGTCAGTTCCCTAATGATCTTTCCAGGCTGAGTTCAAATATTACCTCCTCTGTAATGCCTTTTACAACAACTAGGCTGAAATAACACCTTTCTTTGTACTTTCTCATTGTTGAGTAGCATGTAACAAACTATCAAAATTAGTTGTGCGTGTGTATTTATGCATTTCAGAGAAGCAAAGTGGCTAGACTGATTTGGCCTGAAAAGTCAAAGAATGGCTTCACTCAGCCAAAAAGCCTGCTTACTTCTGTGCATTCCAAAGAAGTGAATAGTTAGACAAGCTTAACCTGGGAGGTCAAAAAGCTGATAAACTCTGCCAAAAGCCCACTTCACTCCTTCACCCTACAAGGAGGCAATCATCAAATATACAATTCTAAGGAGCATAGCCCCTGGTACCACCAATCCTGAACATGAGAGCCTAGCCAACAGCTCTGCCCAACTAAAGATCCCAAATAGTGAAATTTCCTGGCCATGAAATACATCTTATTACTGGCCTGACCAGAGCCATAGCAGTACCCAGACAGTAGCTCCATCTGATAGAAGGTATCAGCCAGTGGGCTCGCTGCTTAGGAGAGCCCAGCCACAGGTCCCACCCTACATCAGAGCAAACACAGCAGCCTAGCCAACTAGAGAACTCATAATATGTTCTGGTTGTCTGTGGTTGCCACCAAGTGGTGCTTCCAAAATCACAGGCAAGACTAAATAGTGAATGTCTTTCTTTGCCAAAGAACACCTGTAAAGGCCACAAGAGGGTGCTGTATTCTCCAATGCACAGATAACATGCAAGTGCACAAGAATTATGAAAGAATTAAGGAATCATGACACCTCCAAAAGAAACTAATAAACTGTCAGTGTCCAAGCCCCAAAGAAATAGACATCTATGAAATGACTGATAAAAAATTCAGATTAATACTCATAAAGAATATAGGCAGAAAATTTAATAAAATTTGCAAAACAATACACAAAGTGAGAAATTTCACAAAGAAATGTAAATCATGAAAAATAACCAGATACAAATTCTAGAAATGAAGAATAGAACAACTGAACCAAAGAAATCAATATAAAGCTTCAACATCAGACTTGATCAAGCAGAAGAGAGAATGAGGTAGCTGGAAGACAGATTATTTGAAATTATCTAGTCAGAGAGCAATAAGACAAAAGAATAAAAAAGAATGAAGAAATTATGAGACACCATCAGTAGAGCAAATTTTCACATAGTAGAGCTGCAGAAGGAGAACACAGATTAAAGGGCCAGAAAACATATTTAAAGAGAAAATGGCTGAAAACATCCTTAATATGGGGATAGATGTCAACACCCAGGTACAAGAAGTGCTGAAGTCTATAATCAAATTCAACCCAAAGAGAGATACACCAAGACACATGAAAAACAAACTACAAAAAAATCAAAGAGAAAGAAAACATTCTGAGAGCAGAAACATCACATACAAAAGAGTGCTAATATAGCTTTCAGTTACTTCTCAGCAAAGACTCTGCAGCCTCAGAGAGAATGGGGTGATATATTTAGAGGGGAGAAGGGAAAAAAAATCTGCCAACCAAGAACAATTTATCCCAAAAAGTTGCCTTTCAGAAGTGAAGGATAAATAAAAATTTGTCCAGACACACAAAAGCTAAGTGAGTTCATTGCCACTGGATCTGTCTTATAGGAATTGCTAAAGGGAACTCTTTAAATTGAAACAAAAAGCTACTAATTAATAACATGAAAAATATAAAAGCACAAAATTCAATAGTATGACAGCCATATTTAGAATAATCAAGGGCGTAATTAAGAAGAGCTCAATAAATTGTAATTGAATTAATTAACTAATTTATATAAAAATAGTTCAATGAAATATGCATTTTTATGTGTTCAACTTCATTGTTAGAGTATGCAAATGCATTTAATTCATATCTTTATTTTGTGTGCACCTAATGTGTGCCAAGTGTTAGGCTTCACAATGTAGGAAGAAAGAGTGGCTCCTGAATCTGAAAGGTAGAGTTAAATGCTGTTAGTGAACTGCTGCATGTTTCAAGTTCTGAGTTCCAGTCTTATATAGTCACCAATGGCCACCCAATTATTATACTGTACTAATTGGCCTGACTTTGGCCACAGTTATATCACAATATCTGTTTTCCTCTTCTTCTATATTAACAGGAGCTCAAATTTTTAATTGTGTATAAAGAGGTAATAAGAAATTTCTTCCATAAGAAAGTTCAGACAATTCTAGGAAGTAAGAAAATGAGGGTTACTAATATTAATAGAACACTCCTTAGCAGTCTTGTATGGTGTGGAATGAAGTTTCCTCACAAGAGAGGTCATACAGCTTAATTAGAATTTAAAACAAATCTTAAGTGTTGTCTAGCATTTTAAAAAACCTCCTCATACATCTGATGAGCCTTTTTATGAATTCTTACTTATTTTTCATTGCTGATATGCAATAAGCCTCATTACTCATCACTGTTACAGAATTATACTATATTTCATAATTTCCATTGTGCTACATGTGTCCATATGATTAGTTTTGACCAATGGCATGTAAGCAGTAATGTTTTATGTCAGTTTCTGGAAACATTTCTTAAGATATGGCATTCATGTATCCTTTTCCCAATTCCTTTTTGTCCTCC